>NC_069501.1:422381704-422681704 GCF_027579735.1 Bombina bombina | reverse complement strand
GTGTTAGGTTTAATTGTAACTTAGGTTAGGATTTCTTTTACAGGTAAATTTGTAATTATTTTAACTATTTTAGCTATTAAATAGTTCTTAACTATTTAATAGCTATTGTACCTGGTTAAAATAAATACAAAGTTACCTGTAAAATAAATATTAATCCTAAAATAGCTATAATATAAATATAATTTATATTGTAGCTATATTAGGATTTATTTTACAGGTAAGTATTTAGCTTTAAATAGGAATAATTTATTTAATAAGAGTTAATTTATTTCGTTAGATTTAAATTATATTTAACTTAGGGGGGTGTTAGTGTTAGGGTTAGACTTAGCTTTAGGGGTTAATACATTTATTAGAATAGCGGTGAGCTCCGGTCGGCAGATTAGGGGTTAATAATTGAAGTTAGGTGTCGGCGATGTTAGGGAGGGCAGATTAGGGGTTAATACTATTTATTATAGGGTTAGTGAGGCGGATTAGGGGTTAATAACTTTATTATAGTAGCGCTCAGGTCCGGTCGGCAGATTAGGGGTTAATAAGTGTAGGCAGGTGGAGGCGACGTTGTGGGGGGCAGATTAGGGGTTAATAAATATAATATAGGGGTCGGCGATGTTAGGGCAGCAGATTAGGGGTACATAAGGATAATGTAAGTAGCGGCGGTTTACGGAGCGGCAGATTAGGGGTTAATAATAATATGCAGGGGTCAGCGATAGCGGGGGCGGCAGATTAGGGGTTAATAAGTGTAAGGTT
The DNA here is from genome assembly GCF_027579735.1 of Bombina bombina. Lineage (NCBI taxonomy): Eukaryota > Metazoa > Chordata > Amphibia > Anura > Bombinatoridae > Bombina > Bombina bombina. The sequence continues at coordinate 422,680,960 of NC_069501.1, read as the reverse complement.
AGGGGTGTTTAGACTCGGGGTACATGTTAAAGTGTTAGGTGCACACGTAGGAAGTGTTTCCCCATAGCAAACAATGGGGCTGCGTTAGGAGCTTAACGCGGCTTTTTTGCAGGTGTTAGGTTTTTTTTCAGCTCAAACAGCCCCATTGTTTCCTATGGGAGAATCGTGCACGAGCACGTTTTTGAGGCTGGCCGCTTGCGTAAGCAACTCTGGTATCGAGAGTTGAAGCTGCGTTAAAAATGCTCTACGCTCCTTTTTTGGAGCCTAACGCAGCCTTTATGTGGACTCTCAATACCAGAGTTATTTTTATGCTGCGGCCAGAAAAAAGCCGGCGTTAGTTTTTCGGGTCGTTACCGACAAAACTCCAAATCTAGCCGTATGGATTTATATTTATTTTACAGGTAACTTTGTATTTATTTTAGCTAGTTAGAATAGTTATTAAATAGTTATTAACTATTTAATAACTACCTAGCTAAAAGAAATACAAAATTACCTGTAAAATAAATCCTAACCTAAGTTACAATTAAACCTAACACTACACTATCATTAAATAAATTAAATAAACTACCTACAAATAACTACAATTAAATACAATTACATAAACTAACTAAAGTACAAAAAATAAAAAAAGCTAAGTTACAAATAATAAAAAAAATAAGTTACAAACATTTTAAAAAGCTACTTACACCTAATCTAAGCCCCCTAATAAAATAACAAACCCCCCCAAAATAAAAAAATGCCCTACCCTATTCTAGATTAAAAAAGTTCAAAGCTCTTTTACCTTACCAGCCCTTAAAAGAACCTTTTGTGGGGCATGCCCCAAAGAATTCAGCTCTTTTGTCTGTAAAAGAAAAATGCAACCCCCCCAACATTAAAACCCACCACCCACATACCCCTAATCTAACCCAAACCCCCCTTAAAATAACCTAACACTAATCCCCTGAAGATCATCCTACCTTGAGTCATCTTCACTAAGACGAGCAGCGATGGAACCAAGTGGACATCCGGAGCGGAAGAAGTTTCCTCCAAGTGGCGCTGAAGAAATCTTCCATCCGATGAAGTGATCCTCCAAGGGGCGCTGAAGAAGTCTTTGATCTGTGCGATGTCATCTTCCAAGCGGCGCTGAAGAAGTCTTCTATCCGGGCGATGTCATCTTCCAAGCCGGGTCTTGAATCTTCATCCCGCCGACGCGGAACATCCTTCTTTACCGACGGACTATCGACGAATGAAGGCTCCTTTAAGGGACGTCATCCAAGATGGCGTCCCTTCAATTCCGATTGGCTGATAGGATTCTATCAATCAAGATTCAAGTTCAATCCGATTGGCTGATCCAATCAGCCAATCAGATTGAGCTCGCATTCTATTGGCTGTTCCGATCAGCCAATAGAATGCAAGCTCAATCTGATTGGCTGATTAGTCCAGAGAAATTTGGTTGATTTTCTTGTGAGTGCTGTTAAAGGCTTCACTATTGCTGAGAAATCCTTAATGAACTTTCTGTAAAAATTCGAGAAACTTAGGAATCTCTGTACATCCTTTTTGGAAGCTGGTGGGGGCCAGTTGGTAATGGCCTCTACTTTGTTTGACTCCATCCTAATACCTCTAGGGGAAATGTGGTAGCCTAGGAATGAAATAGTCTCGGAATGGAAGATACATTTCTCCAATTTAGCAAACAGCTGGTTCTTTCTAAGTCTGAGTAGAACAGTCCTAACATGATTAATGTGGTTATCGATGCTATCTGAATATATGAGGATATCATCCAAATAGATAACTACACAAGTGTCAAGTAGATCTTTAAAGAGATGATTAATGAAATACTGAAATGTGGCGGGTGCGTTGCACAACCCGAATGGCATTACTAGATATTCATAAAGGCCATATCGGGTGCGGAACGCTGTGAGCCACTCGTCTCCCTCTCTCATCCATTCCTGACCAAGTTATATGCACTGCGCAAGTCAAGCTTAGTGTATATTTTGGCACCCTGGAGACGTTCAATTAACTTCGGGATGAGAGGGAGAGGATATCGATTTTTTATTGTGCACTTATTGAGTTCCCTGTAGTCAATGATTTGTTTAAGGGTGTCATCCTTATTACGGACGAAGAACATACCGGCCCCTGCCAGTGAGGATGATGGCCTTATGAAACCTTTTTCTAAATTTTCATTGAGATATTGTTTCAAATGAGTGAGTTCTGGTTGTGAGAGAGGGTACACATGACCTACAGGAGTCTTTGAACTGGGTATGAGATCAATAGGACAATAAAATGGCCTATGGGGTGGCAAAGCTTGAGCTTGTTTTTTGTCAAACACATCTTTAAAATCTGAGTACTCATCTGGGATCAATTGTGTAGAGGACTGTAACAGAATAGGTACAGGCATGCAGTTAGTTATACAGAAATGAGAATCAAAGGTAAGAGTGCCTTGAAGCCAGTTTATCGTGGGCTGGTGTTGTTTCAGCCAATTAAAACCCAAGATTAGAGGGAAAAGAGGTGAATGTATAACATCAAAGGAGCGCACTTCAGTATGGCCATTTGGAAAAGTTAACTGTATAGGTCGAGTGTGATGCGATATTGGACCTGAATTAATTAATTAAAGACCCATCCACAACACGTATTGCGAGTGAGACAGTTTTCTTTATTAGTGGAATATTATACAAGTGCACAAAAGTGGAATCTATAAAGCAGTTTGTGGCTCCTGAATCAATCACCGCCACCGCGGATACCACCTGATGATCCCACTGCAGAGAAACAGAATGATTAAAATGTGAAGTGTTATTTGAAACATTTTTATGTTTAAGCTCAGGATTAAACCTTTTATGCTTACCCTTTCTTGACTTTTGCAGGGTTGGGCATTCCTTTACGGTGTGGTCCTTGGAGGCACAAATAAGGCACAAGTTGTTTAACCGGCGTCTAGTCTTTTCCTCTGGCTTAAGAGGCCCACAAACAAAAGCTATATCCATAGGTTCATCCTGGTTTTTAGGAGTACTAATAGAACTAGAGCTGTATGATTTCCTTTGGAATAGGTCTGATGTGCCCCTTTCATGCTTCCTTTCTAGATATAGAGTCGTCGGTCTATATTAATCGTGAGAGTCATTAAATTCTCAAAGTTATCAGGCATGTCTATACGGGCAAGTTCATCTTTTAATAAGTCGGATAAACCGATGCGAAATTGGTTTTTTAAGGCTGGGGTGTTCCACAAAGTATCTGGAGCCCACCTTTTAAACTCAGCTATATATTCTTCAATGGGACGCCGGCCTTGTTTCAAGGACCTAATAGCTGTTTCTGCAGTTGTCTGCTTATCATGGTCCTCATATAGAAGAGACATAGCTGAGAAAAAGGACTCTAGAGAATCCAGTATAGGATCGTCAGTCTCATAATAAGTATTCTCCCAACTCTTTGGTTCACCCCTCAAATATGAGATGACTGTGAGAACTTTTATTCGATCAGTCGGGTAACTTCGGGGTTTTATGGAGAAGTAAAGTGTGCAAGAGTTTTTGAAATCACGAAATTGTGATCTTTCACCAGAAAATTTGTCAGGAGGACAAGGTACAGGCTCAGGAGGTGGGGCTTCAGCGGTAACAGGTTTTTGCTGTGCTTGATCGCGTATAAATTAACGCAGCTCCAGATTTTCTGCTTGCATTTCTCTCAACCCCTGGATCATGAGATCCATATTTTGTGCGAGAGTTCCAACACGGTTAGTCAACTCTGCAACATCCATTTTCTGTGAAAGAGAATATATATATATGTAGACAGGGTGAACAGTTTAAAGGCTAGGTAATATGTGAGGAATCAGTACAACACCCTTATATGCACATATATATATGAATAACCGCTCAGTCTCACACCCCACTTCGAGTTTTATTACAAGAAAAAACCCTGGTTTGCTCATAGACATGAGGGTGACCAACATAGGTCAAAGGTAGTGGAACAGTACTTATTAGTACCTATACACTGAGGACATACCTGCACTAACTAAAACTAAACTATAACTATAGAATACAAAAGGGGTAATAAGTAATTCTAAGGCCCAGAATAGAATTCCTAATTAGAACAAAGTGTAGCATTGAGTAAACTGGTACATATATACATAAGTTAATTTGTTAAACGGAATAGCAAGCAATATGATTCCTGTAAGTTAGCAGTAGTAGATGGCAGTGGTGAGTAAGCGTGCAGCATAGGAATGAATCAGTGAAAAACAATCTCCAATTAGAGTAACCGAATATCAGGCAAAAGTAGCAATACATCAGCAAGTAGTAAAAGTCTTATATATGCCAGTGAAGTGTAAGTATGCGTTATTTGAATTAACACTGTACCGTACATAGATTCTGTCCTCTGGTGCTGCTACTGCTGACAGGCTGCGTGGCTACAGGAAGTCCTGAGTCTGAGTTTGAGATCGTTGTGTCGCTCTGCAGAGTGACGTAACATGCTCCAGCGTGTTAGAGATGCAGTACTGTGTGAGAAAAGAACTTGCAGTCGGTGGTGAGTAAAAATCAAAGAAAACGCGTTACCAAATAGTGCTGCCAGTATGGTGAACTGCAGAGGCAATTAGAGAGCTGAGATCCCAGGAACAAATAATGAGGATTCAGAGTTCAGTCTGCGATTATCAAAAGTGAGGCTAGAGTGAAGATTCTCAATAGTATCAAATTACCTAGCAATGATTGATTGACACCGGTAAGCTTAAATAGGATGTGCTGATCACATGATGTAGAAAGTTAAAGTGACAGTATGTCAATTAGATGGTTCCTGACATGCACTTAGCTTTGGTAGAACCAATGTCAGGCAGCAAAGTTCCAGCTGATACTTCTGAGGCAGGATCAAATTGAGACATCTTGCAAAATGTAAGAGAAAAAATAACATATAAAGCAAAATTATAATTTTATTTATATAACAGTTTCAAGAATGGGAAAAAATGCAAATAGCATAGCCCTCTGACATAGCAAAAGGCAAGAAGCAAAAGCAATGGGGCAATAAATAATGAAAAAAGTTTTGGCGCCAAGTATGACGCACAACATAACTGAAATTTTTTTGGTGCCAACCATGTCCGGAAATGACACACTCGCGTCACTAACAACGCAACCCTGTGTGAACCCCTGCATCAAGTATGACGCCGGAAATGATGAACTTGCGTCAACGGACGTGCCTTTCACGGCAAAAAAAAATTTGCGCCAAGAATGACGCAATAAAGTGTAGAATTTAGCGCACCCGCGAGCCTAAGACAGCCCCCAATTTGAAGTCAATTGAAAAAAAGACTAAACCCCAGGTAAGAAAAGTATTTCTCAATATTAACTTTCCCAAATATGAAACTGACAATCTGCAAAAGGAAATACATGAACCTGACTCATGGCAAATATAAGTACAATACATATATTTAGAACTTTATATAAATGCATAAAGTGCCAAACCACAGGTGAGGTGTCTTAAGTAATAAAAACATACTTACCCAAAGACACCCATCCACATATAGCCAAATCAGTACTGAAACAGTTATCAGTAGAGGTAATCGTATATGAGAGTATATCGTCGATCTGAAAAGGGAGGTATGAGATGAATCTCTACGACCGATAACAGAGAACCTATGAAAAAAGACCCCCGTTACGAAAATCATTGCATTCAATAGGAAATACTCTCCACGTCCCTCTGACATTCGCTGTACTCTGAGAGGAATCGGGCTTCAAAATGCTGAGAAGCGCATGTCAACGTAGAAATCTTAGCACAAACTTATTTCACCACCTCCATAGGAGGCAAAGTTTATAAAACTGAATTGTGGGTGTGGTGAGGGGTGTATTTATAGGCATTTTGAGGTTTGGGAAACTTTGCCCCTCCTGATAGATTTGTATATCCCATACGTCACTAGCTCATGGACTCTTGCCAATTACATGAAAGAAAAGGCTATCTTCTTAAAAAATAAATACAAAATTACCAAAATAAAAAAATCCTAATTTAAAATTAAAATAACATTATCATTACATTAAAAAAAAAAAAACTAAGATTAAATTAAAATACAAACCGCTAGATATAGAGTTTTGTCGGTAAAGACCCGCGTAGCTAACGCTGCTTTTTTTCCTAGCGCACCCTTAACCGCACTCCCGCCTCGCAAACACTAGAATAAATAGTATTAACCCCTAATCTGCCCTCCCTAACATCGCCGCCACCTACCTACAATTATTAACCCCTAATCTCCCGCCCGCACCGTCACCGCTACTATAATAAAATTATTAACCCCTAAACCTAACTCTAACCCTAACACCCTCCTAACATAAATATATTTTAAATTAAATTAAATAATATTCCTAAAATTAACTAAAATAATCCTATTTAAAACTAAATACTTACCTAGAAAATAAACCCTAATATAGCTACAATATAATTAATAATTACATTGCAGCTATTTTAGGATTTATATTTATTTTACAGGCAACTTTGTATTTATTTTAACTAGGTACAATAGCTATTAAATAGTTAATAACTATTTAATAGCTACCTAGTTAAAATAAGTACAAAATTACCTGTAAAATAAATTCTAACCTAAGTTACAAATACACCTAACACTACACTATCATTAAATTAATTAAATAAATTACCTACAATTAGCTAACTTAAAATACAATAAAATAAACTATTCTATAATACAAAAAAAAACAAACACCTAGGCCTAGATTTAGAGTTCGGCGGTAGCCGTCAAAACCAGCGTTAGAGGCTCCTAACGCTGGTTTTGGGCGCCCGCTGGTATTTGGAGTCAGTGATTAAAGGGTCTAACGCTCACTTTTCAGCCGCGACTTTTCCATACCGCAGATCCCCCTACGCCATTTGCGTAGCCTATCTTTTCAATGGGATCTTTCTAACGCTGGTATTTAGAGTCGTTTCTGCAGTGAGCGTTAGAGCTCTAACGACAAGGTTCCAGCCGCCTGAAAATAGCAGGAGTTAAGAGCTTTCTGGCTAACGCCGGTTTATAAAGCTCTTAACTACTGTACCCTAAAGTACACTAACACCCATAAACTACCTATGTACCCCTAAACCGAGCTCCCCCCACATCGCCGCCACTCGATTAACCCCTAATCTGCCGACCGCCACCTACGTTATACTTATGTACCCCTAATCTGCTGCCCCTAACCCCGCCGACCCCTATATTATATTTCTTAACCCCTAACTTGCCCCCCACAACGTCGCCGCAAGCTACTTAAAATAATTAACCCCTAATCTTCCGACCGCAAATCGCCGCCACCTACGTTATCCCTATGTACCCCTAATCTGCTACCCCTAACACCGCCGACCCCTATATTATATTTATTAACCCCTAATCTGCCCCCCTCAACGTCGCCGACACCTGCTTACACTTATTAACCCCTAATCTGCCGAGCGGACCTGAGCGCTACTATAATAAAGTTATTAACCCCTAATCCGCCTCACTAACCCTATCATAAATAGTATTAACCCCTAATCTGCCCTCCCTAACATCGCCGACACCTAACTTCAATTATTAACCCCTAATCTGCCGACCGGAGCTCACCGCTATTCTAATAAATGTATTAACCCCTAAAGCTAAGTCTAACCCTAACACTAACACCCCCCTAAATTAAATATAATTTTTATCTAACGAAATAAATTAACTCTTATTAAATAAATTATTCCTATTTAAAGCTAAATACTTACCTGTAAAATACATCCTAATGTAGCTACAATATAAATTATAATTATATTATAGCTATTTTAGGATTAATATTTATTTTACAGGTAACTTTGTAATTATTTTAACCAGGTACAATAGCTATTAAATAGTTAAGAACTATTTAATAGTTACCTAGTTAAAATAATAACAAATTTACCTGTAAAATAAATCCTAACCTAAGATATAATTAAACCTAACACTACCCTATCAATAAAATAATTAAACTACCTACAATTACCTACAATTAACCTAACACTACACTATCAATAAATTAATTAAACACAATTGCTACAAATAAATACAATTAAATAAACTAGCTAAAGTACAAAAAATAAAAAAGATCTAAGTTACAGAAAATAAAAAAATATTTACAAACATAATAAAAATATTACAACAATTTTAAACTAATTACACCTACTCTAAGCCCCCTAATAAAATAACAAAGCCCCCCAAAATAAAAAATTCCCTACCCTATTCTAAATTTAAAAAGTTACAAGCTCTTTTACCTTACCAGCCCTGAACAGGGCCCTTTGCGGGGCATGCCCCAAGGATTTCAGCTCTTTTGCCTGTAAAAAAAAACATACCATACCCCCCCCCAACATTACAACCCACCACCCACATACCCCTAATCTAACCCAAACCCCCCTTAAATAAACCTAACACTAAGCCCCTGAAGATCTTCCTACCTTGTCTTCACCATCCAGGTTCACCGATCCGTCCTGAAGAGCTCCTCCGATGTCCTGATCCAAGCCCAAGCGGGGGCTGAAGAGGTCCATGATCCGGTCAAAGTCTTCATCCAAGCGGGGCAGAAGAGGATCTTCCATCCGATTGAAGTCATCATCCAGGCGGCATCTTCGATCTTCTTCCATCCGGAGCGAAGCGGCAGGATCCTGAAGACATCCAGCGCGGAACATCCATCCGGACCGACGACTGAACGACGAATGACTGTTCCTTTAAGGGACGTCATCCAAGATGGCGTCCCTCGAATTCCGATTGGCTGATAGGATTCTATCAGCCAATCGGAATTAAGGTAGGAATTTTCTGATTGGCTGATGGAATCAGCCAATCAGAATCAAGTTCAATCCGATTGGCTGATCCAATCAGCCAATCAGATTGAGCTCGCATTCTATTGGCTGTTCCGATCAGCCAATAGAATGCGAGCTGAATCTGATTGGCTGATTGGATCGGCCAATCGGATTGAACTAGATTCTGATTGGCTGATTCCATCAGCCAATCAGAAAATTCCTACCTTAATTCCGATTGGCTGATAGAATCCTATCAGCCAATCGGAATTCGAGGGACGCCATCTTGGATGACGTCCCTTAAAGGAACAGTCATTCGTCGTTCAGTCGTCGGTCCGGATGGATGTTCCGCGCTGGATGTCTTCAGGATCCTGCCGCTTCGCTCCGGATGGAAGAAGATCGAAGATGCCGCCTGGATGATGACTTCAATCGGATGGAAGATCCTCTTCTGCCCCGCTTGGATGAAGACTTTGACCGGATCATGGACCTCTTCAGCCCCCGCTTGGGCTTGGATCAGGACATCGGAGGAGCTCTTCAGGACGGATCGGTGAACCTGGATGGTGAAGACAAGGTAGGAAGATCTTCAGGGGCTTAGTGTTAGGTTTATTTAAGGGGGGTTTGGGTTAGATTAGGGGTATGTGGGTGGTGGGTTGTAATGTTGGGGGGGGGTATGGTATGTTTTTTTTTACAGGCAAAAGAGCTGAAATCCTTGGGGCATGCCCCGCAAAGGGCCCTGTTCAGGGCTGGTAAGGTAAAAGAGCTTGTAACTTTTTTAATTTAGAATAGGGTAGGGAATTTTTTATTTTGGGGGGCTTTGTTATTTTATTAGGGGGCTTAGAGTAGGTGTAATTAGTTTAAAATTGTTGTAATATTTTTATTATGTTTGTAAATATTTTTTTATTTTCTGTAACTTAGATCTTTTTTATTTTTTGTACTTTAGCTAGTTTATTTAATTGTATTTATTTGTAGCAATTGTGTTTAATTAATTTATTGATAGTGTAGTGTTAGGTTAATTGTAGGTAATTGTAGGTAGTTTATTTAATTATTTTATTGATAGGGTAGTGTTAGGTTTAATTATATCTTAGGTTAGGATTTATTTTACAGGTAAATTTGTTATTATTTTAACTAGGTAACTATTAAATAGTTCTTAACTATTTAATAGCTATTGTACCTGGTTAAAATAATTACAAAGTTACCTGTAAAATAAATATTAATCCTAAAATAGCTATAATATAATTATAATTTATATTGTAGCTATATTAGGATGTATTTTACAGGTAAGTATTTAGCTTTAAATAGGAATAATTTATTTAATAAGAGTTAATTTATTTCGTTAGATAAAAATTATATTTAACTTAGGGGGGTGTTAGTGTTAGGGTTAGACTTAGCTTTAGGGGTTAATACATTTATTAGAATAGCGGTGAGCTCCGGTCGGCAGATTAGGGGTTAATAATTGAAGTTAGGTGTCGGCGATGTTAGGGAGGGCAGATTAGGGGTTAATACTATTTATGATAGGGTTAGTGAGGCGGATTAGGGGTTAATAACTTTATTATAGTAGCGCTCAGGTCCGCTTGGCAGATTAGGGGTTAATAAGTGTAGGCAGGTGTCGGCGACGTTGAGGGGGGCAGATTAGGGGTTAATAAATATAATATAGGGGTCGGCGATGTTAGGGCAGCAGATTAGGGGTACATAGGGATAACGTAGGTTGCGGCGGTTTACGGAGCGGCAGATTAGGGGTTTAAAAAAATATGCAGGGGTCAGCGATAGCGTGGGCGGCAGATTAGGGGTTAATAAGTGTAAGGCTAGGGGTGTTTAGACTCGGGGTACATGTTAGGGTGTTAGGTGCAGACGTAGGAAGTGTTTCCCCATAGGAAACAATGGGGCTGCGTTAGGAGCTCAACGCTGCTTTTTTGCAGGTGTTAGGTTTTTTTTCAGCTCAAACAGCCCCATTGTTTCCTATGGGAGAATCGTGCACGAGCACGTTTTTGATGCCGGCCGCGTCCGTAAGCAGCTCTGGTATCGAGAGTTGCATTTGCGGTAAAAATGCTCTACGCTCCTTTTTTGGAGCCTAACGCAGCATTTGTTTGAACTCTCGATACCAGAGTTAAATTTATGGTGCGGCCAGAAAAAAACCCGCGGAGCGTTAACAGCCCTTTTACCGCCGAACTCCAAATCTAGGCCTAAATTACAAAAAATAAAAAAGAATTACAAGATGTTTAAACCTAATCTAAGCCCCCTAATAAAATAAAAAATCCCCCCAAAATAAAAAATGCCATACCCTATTCTAAACTACCAAAGTAATCAGCTCTTTTACCAGCCCTTAAAAGGGCTTTTTGCGGGGCATTGCCCCAAAGTAATCAGCTCTTTTACCTGAAAATAAAAATACAATACCCCCCCAACATTACAACCCACCACCCACATACCCCTACTCTAACCCACCTAAACCCCCCTTAAAAAGCTATCGCTAACCCCCTGAAGATCATCCTACCTTGAGTCATCTTTACTCAACCGAGCCAAATTCTTCATCCAAGGTGCGCAGAGGAGATCCTTCATCTGGTAGAAGTCTTCATCCAAGTGGGGCAAGAAGAGGTCCTCCATCCGGTACAAGTGTTCATCCAGGTGGCATCTTCAATCTTCATCCATCCGGAGCGGAGAGGAGCCATCTTCAAAGGAGCCATCCTCTTCAACCGACGACTTCCCGACGAATGAAGGTTCCTTTAAGGGACGTCATCCAAGATGGCGTCCCTTCAATTCTGATTGGCTGATAGGATTCTATCAACCAATTGGAATTAAGGTTGAAAAAATCTGATTGGCTGATGCAATCAGCCAATCAGATTGAAGGTCTATCCGATTGGCTGATCCAATCAGCCAATCTTATTTAGCTCGCATTCTAATGGCCGATCGGCTCCGCATTCTATTGGCTCGCATTCTACCGGATGGCTCCACGTCGGCTCCTTTGAAGATAGCTCCGCTCCGGATGGATGAAGATCGAAGACGCCGCCTGGATGAACACTTCCATCGGATGGAGGACCTCTTCTTGCCCCGCTTGGATGAAGACTTCTACCAGATGAAGGACCTCCTCTGCGTACCTTGGATGAAGAATTCGGCTCGGCTGGGTGAAGACGACTCAAGGTAGGATGATCTTCAGGGGGTTAGCAATAGGTTTTTTAAGGGGGGTTTGGGTGGGTTAGAGTAGGGGTATGTGGGTGGTGGGTTGTAATGTTGGGGGGGTATTGTATTTTTATTTTCAGGTAAAAGAGCTGATTACTTTGGGGCAATGCCCCGCAAAAAGCCCTTTCAAGGGCTGGTAAAAGAGCTGATTACTTTGGTAGTTTAGAATAGGGTAGGGCATTTTTTTATTTTGGGGGGATTTTTTATTTTATTAGGGGGATTAGATTAGGTGTAATTAGTTTAAATATCTTGTAATTCTTTTATATTTTTTGTAATTTAGTGTTTGTTTTTTTGTATTATAGAATAGTTATTTTATTATTAATTTAGTGATAGTGTAGTGTTAGGTGTATTTGTAACTTAGGTTAGGATTTATTTTACAGGTAATTTTGTACTTATTTTAACTAGGTAGCTATTAAATAGTTATTAACTATTTAATAGCTATTGTACCTAGTTAAAATAAATACAAAGTTGCCTGTAAAATAAATATAAATCCTAAAATAGCTACAATGTAATTATTAACTATATTGTAGCTATATTAGGGTTTATTTTCTAGGTAAGTATTTAGTTTTAAATAGGATTATTTTAGTTAATTTTAGGAATATTATTTCATTCAATTTAAATTATATTTATGTTAGGGGGGGTGTTAGGGTTAGAGTTAGGTTTAGGGGTTAATAATTTTATTATAGTAGCGGCGACGGTGCGGGCGGGAGATTAGGGGTTAATAATTTTAGGTAGGTGGCGGCGATGTTAGGGAGGGCAGATTAGGGGTTAATACTATTTATTCTAGTGTTTGCGAGGCAGGAGTGTGGCGGTTTAGGGGTTAATACATTTATTATAGTTAAAGTTGATGTTAGGATCAGCACTCCTGGGTCATCCCCTCCATATATAACACTGCAGGATTTGCAGGAAATAGGTGCTCAAACCTTCACAGACCCCCAACCAAGATCTGAAGGAATCAAATAGGACAAAAAGATGAAGGTAGCACTCTTAGCAACAGGAAAACACCTTTAATAGGAACGACGCCCAATGTGGTGTTTTCCTGTTGCTAAGAGTGCTACCTTCATCTTTTTGTCCTACATTTATTATAGTGGCGGCGAGGTCCGGTCAGCAGATTAGGGGTTAATAATTGTAGTTAGGTAGCGGCGACATTGGGGGGGCAGATTAGGGGTTAATAAATATAATATAGGGGTCGGCGATGTTAGGGGCAGCAGATTAGGGGTTCATAGCTATAATGTAGGTGGCGGCGGTGTCCGGTCGGCAGATTTGGGGTTAAAAAATTTATTAGAGTGGCGGCGATGTGGGGGGCCTCGGTTTAGGGGTACATAGGTAGTTTATGGGTGTTAGTGTACTTTGTAGCACAGTAGTTAAGAGCTTTATATTCATGCGTTAGCCCATAAAGCTCTTAACTACTGACTTTTTTTGGCGGTAGGAGTCTTGTCATTAGAGGATCTACCGCTCACTTCTTCCAAGACTCCAAATACCAGCGTTAGGCAGATCCCATAGAAAAGATAGGATACGCAATTGGCGTAAGGGGATCTGCTGTAGCCTGGAGTCGCGGTGAGGAAGTGAGCGCTAGACCCTTTCCTGCCTCACTCTAAATACCAGCGGGCGGTAAAAAGCAGCGTTAGGACCCCTTAACGCTGCTTTTGACGGCTAACGCCAAACTCTAAATCTAGGTGAAAAAAAAAATTACAGAAAAAAATAAACAAAATTATCCAAAATAAAACAAAACGTAAACCTAATCTAAAACCCATAGAAAAACAAAAAAGCCACCCAAAATAAAAACACCCCCTAATCTAAGAATAAACTATCAATAGTCCTTAAAAGGGCCTTTTGTAGGGCATTGCCCTGATGAAATCAGCTCCTTTACATAAAAAACTACAAATTAAACCCTAACAGTAAACCCCCCCCCGTCCAATCAACCCCCAAAATAAAAAAAATGAACTCTAAAAAAGGGGCATTTGTATGGGCATTGTCCTTAAAATGGCAATCAGCTCTTTTGCTGCCCATTAAAAAAATAAAAAAGCCCTAATCTAAAAAAATAAAATAAAAAAAAAAATAACACTAACCCCAAAAAATGTACTCACCGTTCCTGAAGTCCGGACATCCATCTTCTTCCAGGTGGTTAAAAGTCTTCATCTAGGTAGATCTATCTTCATCCATCGTGGGACCATCTTCATTCTTCTTGCAGGAGGTGCGGAGCGGTCTTCCGATGCGCAAATCAGAGCGGTGGTCCTCCTCGGCGGCGGCGATCATCAGCGACGTGGAGGTCCTCTTCATGCAATCGTCTGCCGCACACTGAAGATTGAATGCAAGGTATCCCTTTTATATTGGGATACCTTGCATTCCTATTGGCTGAAATTTTCAAATCAGCCAATTGGATGAGAGCTACTGAAATCCTATTTTTTTTAATGGGCAGCAAAAGAGCTGATTGCCCTTTTAAGGTTTAAAGATTTTTTTAGAGTTAGGTTATTTTTTATTTTGGGGGGTTGGGTGGGAGGGGGTTTTACTGCTAGGGTTTAATTTGCAGTTTTTTAATGTAAAATAGCTGTTAAACTTAGGGCAGTGCCTTACAAAAGGCCATTTTAATGGCTATTGCTAGTTTAATGTTAGATTAGGTGGTGTTTTTATTTTAGGGTGGCTTTTTTTAATAGGGGTATTAGATAAGGTTTAAAAAAAAATATTTTGGATAATTTTGTTTATTTTTTCTGTAATTTTAGATTTTTTTTATTTTATATTAGGGTTTTTTTAATGTTAAGTTAGGATTTATTTTTTTTGGTAATTTTTAATTTATTTTTTAGGGAGATAGTCTTTTTTATTTTATGTAATTGGGGTTAACTTAGGGGGTGTTAGGTTAGGGGGTGTTTAAAGGGTTAATAGTGTTGATAGGAACTTTGCGTTGTGGGATGGCGGTTTAGGGGTTAATAAGTTTATTAGCTAGTTTGTAATGTGGGGGTTGGTGGATTAGGAGTTAATAGTTTAAATAGGTAGTTTGCGTTTTTAGTGGTTTAGAGGTTAATACATTTTATTATTAATTGCAATGTGGGGGGTGGCAGATTAGGGGTTAATATATTTTATTATTAGTTGCAATGCGGGGGGATGGTGGATTAGGGCTTAATATGTTTTATTTTTAGTTGTGATGTGGGGGGGGGTGGCGGATTAGGGGTTTTGACATGTTGGGTTCATTTTTTTGGAGGTGGGTTAGATGTTTATAGGAGATTAAACTTTTTTTTTGTTTTTGCATTAGGCACCGGCAGATCTTTTACTGCCGTAAGTCACTGGCGACTCCAAAAATGTCTATTTCCGCACATTTCTGTACCTCGCTGGTTTAGCTAATTTATGACAGTATCTAATCTGCCGGCACTGTATATGTGATTCACCCGATGTGTGAGGTGAACCTACAGGCGGCATGGGCAGGGCCGTTTCTAGAGAATCTGGCTCCCAGGACAAAATTCCAAAATGCGCCCCCCTCACAGATTCTAAAGTCTATAATAACTAACAGGTATTTTAGATGACAGGGAGGTAAAGATTTAATAATATTATTGTCAACATCTAATCTATTATGAAACCTATATATTTTTGGGATACTTATAGATTGTAAAAAATAAAAAATTAATGCCTTTGCTTTGCAATCTAATATAACCATTACTCAACACTGCAATTAGATTTGATACAATTTATATGTATCCTATATTAAATATGTACTGTATTAATTTAAGTTTTCCTACATTGTTCTGAAACGCTGATGTACTAAGTTCCATAAATATAAACACACAAAATTCCTTCAATTTATCAGTCAGGTAATTCAGCCATTGATTGAGGAGTTTTTTGCAATAATACAAAACACAGCAATTAATTATTATGACACAGGAGGTGTGTTTTACATTTTAATCCAATGAGGTGAAAGCAACACCTTTTTAAAGGTAAGGATGATGGTCACTAGTTATACTATGACTACGGCGTGGGAAACTGAAGCGCGTCAGCATTAGTGACCACCATCCTGTGCTGTTTGTCTGCTGTAAAGTGTGTCTTGTGGAAGCTGCTGTTTTAACTTGCCAAAATAGTCAAGTGTTCGAAAAGTGCACCAAGAAGTACCGGACTCCTTCATTTTCTTTGTTAGTAATAGACAGAGACATGCACTCACAGGAAGCAATAGACAGACATGCACACACAGGCAGTAATAGACAGAGACATGCACACACACAGCTAGATTACGAGTTTTGCGGTATGGGTGAAAAAGCAGCGTTAAGGCTCTTTTTCACTACCGCTGGCATTACGAGTCTTGCAGGTATTTCTGTACCGCACACTTTTTTGGCCTTAGCGCAACGTAACTACCGCAGCTTTCAAAAAGTCCTTTTTCAATGGGACTTCCTTTGCACCGGTATTACACATCTGCCTGGGAGGCCAAAAAGTGAGCGGTACAGCCTATACTGCCAAGATGCATACCGTAAACTGAAAGTCAGTAGTTATGGATTTTACGCTACAAAGCCGTAACATAAAACACATAACTAAAGTGCTAAAAATTAAACTAAAACCCATAAACTACCTATTAACCCCTAAACCGAAGCCCTCCTGCATCGCAAACACTAAAATAAAATTATTAACCCCTAATCTGCCACTCCGGCCATTGCCGACACTAGAATAAACATATTAACCCCTAAACCGCCACACTCCCACTTCGCAAACACTAGTTAAATATTATTAACCCCTAATCTGCTGTCCCTAACATCGTCGAAACCTACATTACAGTTATTAAACCCTAATCTGCTGCCCCAACGTTGCTGCCTTTATACTAAAGTTATTAACCCCTAAACCTAACCCTAAGTCTAACCCTAACACCCACTAACTTTAATATAATTAATATAAATCTAATTAAAAATTCCTATCATTAACTAAATAATTCCTACTTAAAACTAAATACTTAACGATAAAATAAACCCTAAGCTAGCTACAATATAACAGGTATAACAGTTCAAATCAGCCAATAGAATGTGAGCTCAATCTTATTGGCTGATTGGATCAGCCAGTAGGATTGAAGCTCAATCTTATTGGCTGATTGCATCAGCCAATAGGATTTTTCACCTTTAATTCCGATTGGCTGATATAATTCTATCAGCCAATTGGAATTCAAGGGACGCCATCTTGGATGACGTCACTTAAAGGAACCTTCATTCTGGAAGAGTCGTCATAAGAAGAGGATGCTCCGCTCCGGATGTCTTGAAGATGAAGCCGCTCCGAAGATGGAAGATGCAGTCTGAATGAAGACTTATGCCCATCTGGAGGACCACTTCTGCCGGCTTGGATGAAGACTTCTCCTGGCTTTGTTGAGGATTTCTTGCCGCTTGGCTGAAGACTTCTCCCGGCTTCGTGGAGGATGGTTGTCCGGTCTTCAAAACTGTAAGTGGATCTTCGGGGGTTAGTGTTAGGTTTTTTTAAAGGTTTATTGGGTGGGTTGTATTTTTAGATTAGGGTTTGGGCACTTGAAAAAGAGCTTAATGCCCATACAAATGCCCTTTTTCAGGGCAATGGGGAGCTTAGCTTTTTTTACTGTAGTTAGGATTTTATTTGGGGGGTTGGTTGTGTGGGTGGTGGGTTTTACTGTTGGGGGGGTGTTTGTATTTTTTTTACAGGTAAAAGAGCTGATTTCTTTGGGGCAATGCCCAGCAAAAGGCCCTTTTAAGGGCTATTTGTAGTTTAATTTAGGCTAGGGTTTTTTTTTTTATTTTGATAGGGCTATTAGATTAGGTGTAATTAGTTTAAATATCTGATAATTTATTTTTTATTTTGTGTAATTTAGTGTTTGTTTTTTTTTGTAATCTAGTTAATTGTATTTAATTAATTTAATTTATTTAATTGTAGTGTAAGGTTAGGTGTTAGTGTAAGACAGGTTAGGTTTTATTTTACAGGTAACTTTTTATTTATTTTAGCTAGGTAGGTAGTAAATAGTTAATAACTATTTAGTAACTATTCTACCTAGTTAAAATAAATACAAACTTGCCTGTAAAATAAAAATAAAACCAAAGATAGATACAATGTAACTATTAGTTATATTGAAGCAAGCTTAGGGGTTATTTTATAGGTAAGTATTTAGTTTTAAATAGGAATTATTTAGTTAATGATAGGAATTTTTAATTAGATTTATTTTAATTATATTAAAGTTAGGGGGTGTTAGGGTTAGGGTTAGACTTAGTTTTAGGGGTTAATAAATTTAGTATAGTGGTGGTGACATTGGGGACGGCAGATTAGTGGTTAACAAATGTAGGTAGGTGGCGGCAATGTTAGGGGTGGCAGATTAGGGGTTAATAATATTTAACAAGTGTTTGTGATGCGGGAGGGCGGCGGTTTAGGGGTTAAAATGTTTATTATAGCGGCAGCGATGTCCGGAGCGGCATATTAGGGGTTAATAAGTATAATGAGGTGTCGACAATGTCGGGGGCGGCAGATTAGGGGTTAATAAGTGTAAGATTAGGGGTGTTTAGACTCAGGGTTCATGTTAGGGTGTTAGGTGTAAACATAAATTTAGTTTCCCTATAGGAATCAATGGGGCTGCGTTACGGAGCTTTATGCTGCTTTTTTGCAGCAGTTAGAATTTGTTAGGTTGAGAATTAATCAGTTGTCTATCAACCACATACCTGAGACTATCATCCTAAATTTTGGACTCGCAAAATGTGAACCCACAACTCCTTTAAATCCATGAAACTAACCTTTCAATCACTACACCCTTTACCTTTTTCCCTTCCCCTCTATACCTAACCCCTCCCTCTCCAGTTACCCCTCCTTCCCCGTCCTCCCTATACCCTATGCACTTTTTCTCTCAGGAGTCCTTAAACCTGAGTGGTCTTGTTTAAGTTGCAAAGATTGTTTGTTAGCTATGCAGATAGTCTAGTGGTCTTAAAGGACCAGTCAACACATTAGATTTGCATAATCAACAAATGCAAGAAAACAAGACAATGCAATAGCACTTAGTCTGAACTTCAAATGAGTAGTAAATTTGTTTATAACAAATTTCAAAGTTATGTATATTTCCACTCCCCTTGTACGATGTGATAGCAATCAGCCAATCACAAATGCATATACGTATAGTCTGTGAATTCTTGCACATGCTCAGTAGGATCTGGTGACTCAAAAATTGTAAATATAAAAGACTGTGCACATTTTTTTTTATTGGAAGTAAATTGGAAAGTTGTTTAAAATTACATGCTGTATCTGAATCATGAAAATTTAATTTAACCTGAGTGTCCCTTTAAGTTCACGGTTGCACTTCCTCTAAATAGTTAGGGGTTGTAAGTCTAGCTATTCATGGTAAATTATATTGTTAAAGTATTGTATTATATTTCTGCATTACTCTTTCTCATCTCATCATATGTTAACTGTTGTAATAATTGTCACTTACACATGTCTACAACCCAGTTCAGAGCCAGAAGTGGTGAAAACGGGTCTGAGGACCCAAAATCCAAACACATAAATTTAATCCTTTTATCTTGATCCACTAACTATACACCTTCCACTCCATGGAATTAATAAAGCTAATCTCTCTACTTCTATACCCTTACTCACTAACCCATCTTGCCTCTTGCCCAAACCCCCCTCCTCCCTCATAAACCCTACCATTCCTTTCCTCTCTTCCTTCTTTTCCCTCATTTTTCCTGTACCTTATCTATAACCACTCTCACAAGTCTGTCTACATTTACAATCTTGTTAAATTTACAGGGATGATCGGTTTGCTATACAGACAGCCTAAAAGTCTTTTACTTATGGCTACTTTTCCACTCAATAATTATTGATTGCAAGCTAATACTTAGATGGTTAACATTATTGTTATATTGTTATGTAATATTACTGTAATATTTTCTTGTCATATTGTTTGTTCATTGCTACAATAATTGTCACTCACACATGTCTAAATCATAGCTCAGGACCTGATGCGGTGGGACATAACCCCCCTTTTCTCCTTATTATCTAATTTGCTCACTTTTTACGGCAACCCCCTCCCTAATCTGCTCTACTCAACTCTGAAGATTAGAGCACATTTTGGCTGTGTATATTTTATCACAGACCTCCTTGACCTTATAGTCATTTAATCAATCACCCACCACTTTTACACAAATAGATCGGTAGAACTACTAACTCCATATCTAATCCCTCCCTCCCCTTTTTTTCTCTCTTTTCCCTTTCTTCCACCCTCTCCACTACAATGTCCCAAAAATAGCCACCCTGAACGCACAAGGTCTGAACTCACCTACGAAGAGAAGAATGCTTCTTAGATATTTATTAAAAGCTAATGTAAAAATTGTCTTCATCCAAGAGACACATTGGCCCCAGGGTTCCTTGTTTCTTCAAAATTCTAAAATATTTCCCATTTGTCAAGTGGCTTCTCTTCCATTTAAAAAATGTGGAGTGGCCATTATGGTACACAAGTCAGCGTCTTGTGACATACAACATATTGAAAAAGACCCAGAGGGCAGATTCCTGATAATAGTCTGCAAACTAGACCATACCCAATATACCTTGGTCTCCCTATATGCCCCGACTACTATACAGCTCCCCTTCTTGAGAAAAGTTCTACCTCTAATAGACCAATTATGCAGGAGAACTCTAATCATAGGTGGGGACTTTAACATCAATTGGGACCCAACTATTGATAAAAAAACTCTTACACATAAACCAATTGATAAAGGGATAGTCTCTTCTTCCCACTTATTTCAATCAATAATGTTCCAACACAATTTATATGACTCCTGGAGATGCCTTTCCCCCTCTGAGATGAACTATACATTTTATACGAGCCCCCATCACTGCTATTCTTGAATTGACTATCTCCTGTGTCACTCCACTCTGATAGATAAACTCTCACAACCTAAAATCACACTATGCCCATGGTAGGACCATGACATGATCTCGGTAGAGATCTCCAACACCCCCCCCCCTGCATTTCAATCTCCCCTGCTGGATGCTTGCCCCTTCCTTGATCATGGGACCATCCTCTATATCTACAGCTGAGGTTATTGTCGACTTTCTTGCAATTAATGACAATTTGAATACTGATGACCCCATTCTATGGGCAGCCACAAAGGAATTTTTAAGAGGCCATTTTATTAAGCAAGCTGCAACAAACCGTAGAATGCATGGAAAATCCCTTGCCCAAATGTACTCAGAAATTCGCACTCTAGAGCGAAGTAACAAAGAAGCTCCAACCAGGCGGATGGCAATATAGATTGCCTCAATTAGATGTAAGATAAACTCCATAGAGGAAAAGAAATTACAATCTAACCTTTTAGCCCTCAGACAATTATACTATTACAAGAGCAATAGAGCGGACCGACTTTTAGCCCATAAACTGCGCATACGCACCCAACAAAGACTAGACACATGCATGAATGGGAACAACAATGGGGCATAACATTCGACTAGATTACAAGTTTTGCATTATGAATAAAAAAGCAGCGTTAAGGATCATAACGCTGCTTTTTTTTACTACCG
The DNA here is from genome assembly GCF_027579735.1 of Bombina bombina. Taxonomy (NCBI): domain Eukaryota; kingdom Metazoa; phylum Chordata; class Amphibia; order Anura; family Bombinatoridae; genus Bombina; species Bombina bombina. The sequence goes on along the minus strand of NC_069501.1, from coordinate 422,659,627 downwards.
CTGCTATTACGAGTCTTGTAGGTACAGCTGTCCCGCACACTTTTTTGGCCGTACCGCACATTAACTTACGCAATTTTCGTAAAGTCTTTTTTCAATGGGAATTCCATTGCGCCGGTATTACAAGCTTTTTTTTTAGGCCAAAAAGTGAGCGGTACAGCCTATCCCGCAGGATTCGCACTCCCACCTCGCAAACACTAGTTAAATATTATTAACCCCTAATCTGCCACCCCTAACATCGCCGCCACCTACCTATATTTATTAACCCATAATCTGCCGCCGCCAACGTCGCCGTCGCTAGGCACAAGGTCTGAACTCACCTACCAAGAGAAGAATGCTTCTTAGATATTTATTAAAAGCTAATGTAAAAATTGTCTTCATCCAAGAGACACATTGGCCCCAGGGTTCCTTGTTTCTTCAAAATTCTAAAATATTTCCCATTTGTCAAGTGGCCTCTCTTCCATTTAAAAAATGAGGAGTGGACATTATGGTACACAAGTCAGCGTCTTGTGACATACAACATATTGAAAAAGACCCAGAGGGCAGATTCCTGATAATAGTCTGCAAACTAGACCATACCCAATATACTTTGGTCTCCCTATATGCCCCGACTACTAAACAGCTCCCCTTCTTGAGAAAAGTTCTACCTCTAATAGACCAATTATGCAGGAGAACTCTAATCATAGGTGGGGACTTTAACATCAATTGGGACCCAACTATTGATAAAAAAAACTCTTACACATAAACCAATTGATAAAGGGATAGTCTCTTCTTCCCACTTATTTCAATCAATAATGTTCCAACACAATTTATATGACTCCTGGAGATGCCTTTCCCCCTCTGAGATGAACTATACATTTTATCCGAGCCCCCATCACTGCTATTCTTGAATTGACTATCTCCTGTGTCACTCCACTCTGATAGATAAACTCTCACAACCTAAAATCACACTATGCCCATGGTAGGACCATGACATGGTCTCGGTAGAGATCTCCAACACCCCCCCCCTGCATTTCAATCTCCCCTGCTGGATGCTTGCCCCTTCCTTGATCATGGGACCATCCTCTATATCTACAGCTGAGGTTATTGTCGACTTTCTTGCAATTAATGACAATTTGAATACTGATGACCCCATTCTATGGGCAGCCACAAAGGAATTTTTAAGAGGCCATTTTATTAAGCAAGCTGCAACAAACCGTAGAATGCATGGAAAATCCCTTGCCCAAATGTACTCAGAAATTCGCACTCTAGAGCGAAGTAACAAAGAAGCTCCAACCAGGCGGATGGCAATATAGATTGCCTCAATTAGATGTAAGATAAACTCCATAGAGGAAAAGAAATTACAATCTAACCTTTTAGCCCTCAGTTAATTATACTATTACAAGAGCAATAGAGCGGACCGACTTTTAGCCCATAAACTGCACATACGCACCCAACAAAGACTAGACACATGCATGAATGGGAACAACAATGGGGCATAACATTCGACTAGATTACGAGTTTTGCATTATGAATAAAAAAGCAGCGTTATGATCATAACGCTGCTTTTTTTACTACTGCTGCTATTACGAGTCTTGTAGGTACAGCTGTCCCGCATACTTTTTTGGCCGTACCCCAAATTAACTTACGCAATTTTCGTAAAGTCTTTTTTCTATGGGAATTCCATTTCGCCGGTATTACAAGCTTTCTTTTTTTTTAGGCGAAAAAGTGAGCGGTACAGCCTATACCGCAAGATTCGCACTCCCACCTCGCAAACACTAGTTAAATATTATTAACCCCTAATCTGCCACCCCTAACATCGCCGCCACCTACCTATATTTATTAACCCCTAATCTGCCACCCCCAACGTTGCCGTCGCTATATTAAATTTATTAACCCCTAAACCTAAGTCTAACCCTAACACCCCCTAACTTTAATATAACTAAAATAAATCTAACTAAAAATTGCTATCATTAACTAAGTAATTCCTATTTAAAACTAAATACTTACCTATAAAACAAACCCTAAGCTAGCTACAATATAACTAATAGTTATATTGTATCTAGCTTAGGGTTTATTTTTATTTTTAAGGCAAGTTTGTATTTATTTTAACTAGGTAGAATAGTTACTAAATAGTTATTAACTATTAAATAACTACCTAGCTAAAATAAAGACAAATTTACCTGTAAAATAAAACCTAACCTTAGTTACAGTAGCACCTAACCTTACAGTACAATTAAATAAATTACCTAAATTAAATACAATTAACAAAATTAATTACAAATACCTAAATTACAAAACAAAACAAACAATAAATTACAGAAAATAATAAACAAATTACAAGATATTTAAACTAATTACACCTAATCTAATAGCCCTATCAAAATAAAAAAGCCCCCCCCAAAATAAAATGAAACCCTAGCCTAAACTAAACTACCAATAGCCCTTAAAAGGGCCTTTTGTGGGGCATTGCCCCAAACAAATTAGCTCTTTTACCTGATAAAAAAATACAAACACCCCCCCAACAGTAAAACCCACCACCCACACAACCAACCCCCCAGAATAAAACCCTAACTAAAAAAACCTAAGCTCCCCATTGCCCTGAAAAGGGCATTTGTATGGGCATTGCCCTTAAAAGGGCATTTAGCTCTATTGCAGCCCAAAGCCCTAACCTAAAAATAAAAACCACCCAATAAACCCTTAAAAAAACTAACACTAAACCCTGAAGATCCACTTACAGTTTTGAAGAGCCGACATCCATCCATCCTGATCGGAACAGCCAATAGAATGCGAGCTCAATCTGATTGGCTGATCCAATCAGCCAATCGGATTGAACTTGAATCTGATTGGCTGATTCCATCAGCCAATCAGAATTTTCCTACCTTAATTCCGATTGGCTGATAGAATCATATCAGCCAATCAGAATTCGAGGGACGCCATCTTGGATGACGTCCCTTAAAGGAACCTTCATTCTTCAGTTGGATGTCGGAAGAAGAAGATTGATCCGCGCTGGAGGTCTTCAAGATGGAGCCGTTCGTCATCGGATGAAGATAGAAGATGCCGCTTGGATCAAGATGGTTGCCTTTCCGGATCTCCTCTTCTTCCCGGATAGGATGAAGACTTTGGAGCCTCTCCTGGACCTTTTCAGCCGCGGCTTGATAGAAGACTTCAGCCGGATTATGGATCGCCAGCCCCCGCTTGGGCTTGGATCAAGACTTCGGAGGACGGATTGGTGAACCTGGCATGGTGAAGTTAAGGTAGGAAGATCTTCAGGGGCTTAGAGTTAGGTTTATTTAAGGGGGGTTTGGGTTAGATTAGGGGTATGTGGGTGGTGGGTTGTAATGTTGGGGGGGTATTGTATGGTTTTTTTTACAGGCAAAAGAGCTGAATTATTTGGGGCATGCCCCGCAAATGGCCCTTTTCAGGGCTGGTAAGGTAAAAGAGCTTTGAACTTTTTTAATTTAGAATAGGGTAGGGCATTTTTTTATTTTGGGGGTCTTTGTTATTTTATTAGGGGGCTTAGAGTAGGTGTAATTAGTTTAAAATTGTTGTAATATTTTTCTAATGTTTGTAAATATTTTTTTATTTTTTGTAACTTAGTTCTTTTTTATTTTTTGTACTTTAGTTAGTTTATTTAATTGTAGTTATTTGTAGGTATTGTATTTAATTAATTTATTGATAGTGTAGTGTTAGGTTTAATTGTAACTTAGGTTAGGATTTATTTTACAGGTAATTTTGTAAGTATTTTAACTATTTTAGCTATTAAATAGTTCTTAACTATTTAATAGCTCTTGTACCTGGTTAAAATAATTACAAAGTTGCCTGTAAAATAAATATTAATCCTAAAATAGCTACAATATAATTATAATTTATATTGTAGCTATATTAGGGTTTATTTTACAGGTAAGTATTTAGCTTTAAATAGGAATAATTTATTTAATAAGAGTTAATTTATTTCGTTAGATTTAAATTATATTTAACTTAGGGGGGTGTTAGTGTTAGGGTTAGACTTAGCTTTAGGGGTTAATGCATTTATTATAGTAGCGGTGTGGCCTGGTCGGCAGATTAGGGGTTAATAATTGTAGGTAGGTGGAGGCGACGTTGGGGGCGGCAGATTAGGGGTTAATAAATATAATATAGGGGTCGGCTGTGTTAGGGGCAGCAGATAAGGGGTACATAGGTATAATGTAGGTTGCGGCGGTGTACGGAGCGGCAGATTAGGGGTTAAAAAAAATATGCAGGTGTCAGCAATAGCGGGGCGGCAGATTAGGGGTTAATAAATATTATGTAGGGGTCGGCGGTATTAGGGGCAGCAGATTAGGGGTACATAGGGATAACGTAAGTGGCGGCGGTGTACGGAGCGGCAGATTAGGGATTAAAACATTTTAATACAGTGGCGGTGATGTGGGGGGGCCTCGGTTTAGGGGTACATAGGTAGTTTATGGGTGTTAGTGTACTTTAGAGCACAGTAGTTAAGAGCTTTATAAACCGGCGTTAGCCCAGAAAGCTCTTAACTACTGACTTTTTTCTGCGGCTGGAGTTTTGTCGTTAGATTTCTAACGCTCACTTCAGCCAAGACTCTAAATACCGGCGTTAGAAAGATCCCATTGAAAAGATAGGATACGCAAATTTTTAGTTAGATTTATTTTAATTATATTTAAGTTAGGGGGTGTAAGGGGTACACTTAGGTTTAGGGGTTAATAAACATAATTCAACAAAAAAGTGATACCAAATACAGTGAACGATAAAGTAACCTTTTAAGCTGATATTTCCCAGCTAACAGCCACTACAAACAATACTGACATGGAAGACATATGTGACATATTTTCACTCAAATCCACAATTGAAAGAAAAGGGACAGACATAGAATTGGACAAAGTGTTTACGACAGACAAATCCCAATTGACTCTCAGCTCACTCTTTGATGAAATGGAAATATTATTGAAAAGGGAAATGAAAACAAAATGTGACATTCAGATCCTCATGAGATACCATGAAATGGGGATTATACCCAGGGGTTTACGAATGAATAAATTCCCGACTTTCATAACAGAAGATAAAGAGTTTATATCACGCTGGAATGAGACTTTATCTGAATGTTCTCTAAAGCTAATTTTGCTTATTGTTGAATTTAAGTCTGTCTTACTAAAAGAAATACTTGTACAAATAGGTCTGACCCAGATGGAATTGAATAAGAGAAAGGATTTAGAGGATTTTCGTAAATTTGATAAAATTTTGGCAGATAGCATAAATGAGGCTAAGAGGTTTTTATTAGAGATCAAACACAAAAAATACATCAGAGATCAAACAGACTATGACCAGAATAAAGTTTATGTCTGGAATAGGAGAGACAGGACCTTAGCTAAGAACAACCAACATTACAGCAGGGGGAACAGAGGCAGGAGGGGGGGGAGAGGAAGGGGGAGAAGGGGTAGAGGTCATTATCACAATCAGGACAATAGAAGAGTCAGGTTTAGTGAAAGTGAAGCAGAATCAAATGACGAATATTCCAGCTCAGGGGGAGAGGAAGAAGTAAACTACATAGAGGGGGCTCATCCATCACCTGTAGCTTATATTAATCCACCGCAGATCCAACAAAAGGATGCTGCTGTTAGACCCAAATTAAAATCAATATTAGTACAACCTCCAGCCCAGCCTCCTCCTCACCCCTCCATCCCAAAAGACACTAGAAATGTAGAAACATTCAGTAGCACAAGTAAATATGTACCTACAGCCAAACAGGCAGAGAAAAACACTAAAATTAATAGTGATCTTGATAAGGTTTTTTGCTTGGGCCCGGTTGGAATAGAAGGGGTGGGCCAAAACATGATGAGCGGTCTGAACTCCAATATACCAACACAGGACCCAGAGACATTGACACAAACCAGATCAAATCGTTACCCACAGAGACAACACAAGAGAGGTTATTACACAAAGTACCAATAGTAAACAACATTATAAACATCTCTGATTACTCGCTCACTGAGGCAGAAACAAAAGTACTTAATAAAGGCCTTAGCTTTGTTCCTACATCCAATTTCAATTTGTTTTCAACACTATTAGATGTTAATAAACTTATAAGATCCTTAACTCTCAAGAAGTTTTTCAAACAAACTAACAGCATTGACATAGATTGTGATAGAACAATAGCTCCAACTAGGCCCAATCTCACCTTCAGTGAGGATTGTGATTTGTTGGCATTGGAAGATTTATATACACCAGGGAATGAGGGAAATAATGATAATAAATATTTTCCCAAATTTAAAGGAAATTCAAACTTCTACCCCATACAGAACAGGGGACATATCCTGGAATCCTTCCAAAAAAGATTAGAGAAGGATTTAACTGCACTGGATGCTAATAATCGATCACAGAGGGGCGGTTCTAATTTAACAAAAAAAGAAAAAGAAGCCCTCTCTAGATTACAGAATAATGCGGATCTTGTAATAAGAGCCGCAGACAAGGGCGGCTCAATTGTTGTAATGAACAAGAGTCAATTTGTAGAGGAGGCCAGGAGACAATTGACAGATAGGGAACAATACATTCTATTAAGAAGGGATCCAACCAATGACTTTGGTAATGAGCTCAAAGACCTATTAGATGAGGGTAGAGAGATAGGCATGTTTGATGAGGAAACATTCAAATTTATGCAAGTAGATTTCCCCATCAGACCTACGTTCAACCACTTGCCAAAGGTTCATAAACCTGGCATAGAGATACATGGAAGACCAATCATAAGTGGCATTGGTTCACTTACGGAGAGGCTCTCGCAATGGTTGGATGCGATTTTGCAGCCCTTTGTGGAAAATCTTCCAAGCCATCTAAAAGATACGAAACATCTGCTAGGCCTACTTAAAGAACAAGACTGGAAAGAGGACAATGTATGGCTAACGATAGATGTAAAATCTCTATACTCCTCTATCCCACATAAGGAAGGCCTAAAAGCTATAAGGTTTTTTCTTACACATTCAGGGCAGTATGAGGAGGAACATTGTAGTTTCATACTACGGGTAACTGAGTTTTTGCTTACCCATAATTATTTTTGTTTTGATGGCTGTTTCTATCTCCAAAAATGTTGGACCGCGATGGGGGCCAAGTTTGCCCCCTCCTACGCCAACCTCTACATGGGGTGGTGGGAGAGGTCCCACATTTATGGAGATAGAAACATGCACAAGCCCAATATTATTTTCTACAAAAGATTTATAGATGATCTTTTGGTGATTTGGAGAGGTGACAGAGATCAGGTGAAACACTTTGTTGAATACCTCAACAATAACAAGAAGAATCTGGGCTTTACCTTTGAGACTGACCCCAAGAAAATCACCTATTTGGATGTAACTTTGGAAGGGGAAATTGGAGGTGACAAGGGCAACATCATCACAAGTATTTTTCGCAAACCAACGGCCAAAAATACTATCCTTCATGCAAAGAGTAGTCACCCCCAAAAAGTCTTTAAAGCAATAGCCAAAGGACAATACGTTAGGACCCTCAGAAATTGTTCGAATAAGAAAACATTTGAAACACAGGCTAATGAACTCACAGAAAGACTAATATCTAGAGAGTATCCGAAAAAGATGGTACTTGGTATCAAAAAAGACGTAACAAAAAAAGACAGAGACTCTCTGTTAATGATGAGAACAGAACATAAAAAACATAAAAAACATAATGAGAGTTATGCACAAAAAAGCACTTTTTTGACAACATATAGTGATCAGTACAAGGAAGTCTGCAACATTATATCTAAGCACTTCCCATTACTCTTGGCCGATGATGATCTAGCCAATATAGTCAGAGGGGGCTGTCGCTTCTCCTACAGAAGAGGAGTCACAATTGGAAACAAGGTAGCACCCACTGTACTCAAATCAAGAGATAGAAACAACACAAGTTCATGGTTAAGTACAAAAGGTGTATTCAGGTGCCACTACACAGACTGCATAGCCTGTAAGCATTTAGCAGTTGGAAATGGTTTCACCAGTACTATTACTGGGGAGGCATATTTACATGAAAGATGCTTTAACTGCAGGGCAACTTATGTTGTTTATATGCTCACGTGCACACAATGTGGTTTGCAATACATAGGTATGACCTCAAGAGAGGTCAGATCTAGAATTCGTGAACATATAAATAACATAAAAATGGGTACACTCACTACACCCCTAATCACACATTTTTTCCAGGTCCATGACAAAGACCCCAGCCCACTCACCTGGACAATAGTCAAATATATCCCCCCCCCCAGTAAGGGGAGGGAACAGAGATCTCATGTTAGCCAGAGAGGAGGTCTTCTGGATACTAAAAATGAAAACGAGAAGACCATCTGGTCTAAACAGTGAATATGACCTCATTAACTTTTGGCATTAAGTAATTACAGCCTTCAAAACATTGCATTACCTAAATGAATTACACTTTATAAATCAATAAATGAATTATAGTGTATCATATTTGAAATATCACCCATTGATATTAAACAATAGTCAATGGAGCCTTAAAATTATAACATTAAGAATTAAGAATTAAATCAAATTTAATTAAGTATAACCAAGTTTAGTTTAATTCAACCCATAAGCTAGAACTAATATGATTACGGTTGAAAAAAGAAAAAAAAAAAAAAAGAGTGATGAGGATATTGTATTAAGTCACATAGGGTAACCTGTCAGTTTAAGTTTAGACTAGGTTGATACCAGTATGTACTCATCTACAAGAGACAATATGGTAGTTAAGCAGCATAGGAGGTGTGTTTGGAATTAACCAATAGGGTTTGATGTAATCCTTTTTAAATTGAGGTTGATGGTCACTAAGGTATGCTATGACTACGGCGTGGGGAGCCGAAACGCGTCAGCATTAGTGACCACCAACCTACTGCTTGTTCAAAGTGTGCTGTATATAGTATTTGGAAAAAAGAAGCTGACATCTGTCTTTTAAATTGGTCCTCATGAATAAAGAAAAAGATTTTACCGCTGCACAAGATTGCCGAGTATCCTTCATTTACCTTGTATCTACGTTAATAAATTTAGTGTAGTGGCGGCGATGTTGGGGGCGGCAGATTAGGGGTTAATAAATGAAGGTAGGTGGCGGCGATGTTAGGGAAAGCAGATTAGGGGTTAATAATATTTAACTAGTGTTTGCGAGGCGGTGGTTTAGGTGTTAATATGTTTATTATAGTGGCGGCGATGTCCAGAGCGGCAGATTAGGGGTTAATAAGTATAATGTAGATGTCATCGGGGGCGGCAGATTAGGGGTTAATAAGTGTAAGATTAGGGGTGTTTAGACTTGGGGTTCATGTTAGGGTGTTAGGTGTAAACATAAATTAAGTTTCCCCATAGGAATCAATGAGGCTGGGTTACGGAGCTTTACGCTGCTTTTTTGCAGGTGTTAGGCTTTTGTTCAGCAGTCTCTCCCCATTGATGTCTATGGGGAAATCGTGCACAAGCACATACAACCAGCTCAACGCTGACTTAAGCTGCACTGGTATTGAGAGCTGTATGTAGCTGAATTTTGCTCAACCAGAGAAAAAGAGCAATGAGCAGCAACAATGAAGTAAAATAAAACGTAGCTTTTATTGAAGCATAAACATTTAAAAGTTCATGGAGGTGCAAAAGATACAAGTGCAAAAATGACAGTATACGCGTTTCGGCGTTGTGCCGTAATCACTACTGCTAAAGAACACTTAGTGTGGTTGATTTAAAAAGGGTGTGTGAACCCCCTATTGGTTAAAACATATTCAAATGAGGATACTCCTTCATGACATCACACAATTGTATCTAATGAGACACTGAACCTGTCAGAAAATAGTCTGGCACAACAAACAATAATAGATTCGACCCTGGGTCCTAGAGCTCATATATTAAATGTATGTATGCATATATATGTGCGCATTAATCCTTTGGCAATGGTTAACATATGTTTCAAACCTGATATAAAAAGCAAAATACACAAAAAATAATAAAGCACTCTAGTGGATTAAGTGTATATATAACAAAAATGAGCAAAAAAGGGACATAAATCATACATATTCCTCTTTGTTATTAAATGTATATTAAACATTGCTTGTATGTTGTATACACAGTAAATAAGTGTTCTACAATACTTTGAACTTAATGTAATGGATTAAAGTAAATACCCTTATATATCAATCAAGGGTGTAAGAAACACCTAAGTGAGTGCATACTAATACCATTAGAGGGACAATACTACGCAAACAGCAGACCCATTATTAAAATGTAAAGTTTTACCTAATGAATGGTTTATTCCCAATAATTAATTAAATCGTACTCTGCATTAAGGCCAAGTGGTAGTTTGGTGGAAAGTTTAAAAATCCAAAGCATCTCACGCTTTTCAAGCAGCTTTTGTCTATCCCCCCCCCTTTTCGGAGTTGGTATATAATCTATTGCTTGCCATTTGAAAGAAGCATCATTTTGATTGTGTTTGATACAGAAATGTTGGACTATAGGTGAGGATGATTTCCCCACTCTAATGGTAGACAAATGTTCCCTGATACGAGACCTTACGTCTCGTGTCGTGAGCCCTACGTACTGAACCTTGCACAAAGTGCAGGTTATGAGATATATTACAAAATGAGATGTACAATTTAAGCAAAAATTTATCTCATATGTGCGTTGTGTTACACAGGACGTAAATGTGTCAGATGTGATCATATAATCGCAGGGTTTGCACCTACTGTTCCCACATTTAAATGTACCCTTGTGGGTGAGCCATGAGCTCACTGTTGCCCGAGGATGGCTCAGAACAGTGGGTGATAGGTAATTACCGAGTGTTTTATTCCTGCGATAGGAACACCTTATCCCTTCAGCCACACAATTGGTCAATTTATCGTCTGCTACAAGGAGTCTAAAGTGCTTATTAACTATACTACATATTTCGTTATAGTCATTACTGTAGTCAGTTACAAACGTTACTTTGTTCGTATTCTGTGTAGTTTTTTTGTTGTTGTTTACTGCTCTTTTCACTTGTAACATAGGTGTTCGATCCATACCCTGTACCTCCCTGGCTGCCCTATTGATGACTTTTTTGGGGTACCCCCTATCTTTCAAGCGATCTGCAAGATCCTTTTGATGTTCCATGTACACTCTTTCTGTCGAGCAATTTCTCTTTGCTCTTATCATCTGGCCTTTGGCTATGGAGTATAGAACACTCTTGGGGTGACAACTTTTGGCATGTAGAACTGCATTGCCTGAAATAGGCTTTCTGTAAATGCATGTCTCAATTTTGCCTGTATTTTTACCAAAAAGAATTATATCCAAAAAATTAATGGTGTCCCTGTGTGTTTCATGGGTGAATTTCAGATTTAGATCATTTTTATTAATGTGAGCCAGGAATTGTATCAAATCTCCTGCATTGCCTTGCCAGATTAACAGCAGGTCATCAATGAAACGACCGTAATAAGCAATGTACTGTCTGAAGGGGTTTTCCTCTCCATAGATGTGGGACAGCTCCCACCAACCCATGTATAGGTTGGCGTAAGAGCTTGCGAATTTCGCACCCATGGCTGTCCCACATCTCTGGAGATAGAAAACCCCCTCGAACTCAAAATAATTATGGCTTAAAAGAAATGCTGTTACCTCAATCACATATCTTTTGAAATCAGAATCCAAGTTGGAATAATGTGTCAACATATAATCCATAGCCTCAAGGCCAGACTTGTGGGGTATTGAAGAATATAAGGCGGTAACATCAATAGTTAACCAATTACTCCGAGGGTCCCAGGTCAGTCCTTCCATGACTCTCAGAACATGTTTGGTGTCCTGTAAATAGCTCGGTAGAGCTTTGACCAAAGGGCACAGAATGGCATCAAGCCACTCTGAAAGGTGTTCAAAAAGGGAACCGATCCCACTGACTATAGGACGACCAGTAATGTTTTCCAGGGACTTATGCACCTTCGGGAGATGATGGAATACAGGAGTTACCGGAAACTCAACGTATAAGTAATCAAAGGTATTTCTATCCAGAAAGCCTTTTTCTAAACCATCATCCAGAAGGTGCATAAGTTCTACCTGGAAACGTTTCATGGGATTAGTACTGAGCTGTGTGTACTGAATGGGATCATTCAATTGTCGCAAGGCCTCATTTTTATAGTCCACAGTATCCATGACCACAACAGAGCCCCCCTTGTCAGCATTACGTATCACAATCTGATCATTGTTCTTTAACTCTTCTAGGGCTATTCTCTCTGATCGTGATAAGTTATCAGGAGATTTTTTGCCATGGAGAGCAAGGTCCCTGAGGTCCTTCTCTACCCTATTATAGAATTTTTCTACAAGGGGGCCTCTGCTGTGGACAGGATAAAACGTAGAAGGTTTTTTATAGCCTGTAAATTTGTTAATCAGTTCTGTGTTCGTGTCAGTTGTACTCTCCCTGTCCATAGAATCTAAGGTGATTATATCACAAGTTTCAGAAAACGTAAGGTCATTATTTAAATTTACCCTTGTGATTTTAGAACCAGTTGAGTCAGCTGAGGTAGGAGAAATGTCTTGCTCAATACCAGAAAAATGTTTTTTCAATGTTATATTACCGACCAAACGATTAATATCCAACATCGTCTTGAATAAGTCAAATCTAGCAAGTGGTACAAAGCCTAATCCTAGACTTAAAAGTTTGACTTGTGAATCACTCAAGACAATGCTGGATAAATTAATCACACTGAAGGTGCATATTTGTTGGTTCCCTTCAGGGCCCTTGAGGGGTAGCGATTTTGGGTTTTCTGTGTGTTCCCTCCCCCTTTGGGGTTCATGGGGGCTTTGGGAAAAACCTGATCCATTAATGTATTACTTGTGTGGGGCATTTGTGCCTGTTGTAGATCTGTAGAATTGTGGGCTGGTGTTGTTTTAACGTTTGTATTACTGATATTTTTCGGTTTAACAGACTGTCCCGTACTGGTGTATGGTGTCTGTGCTTTCTGTATGTTAGTGTTTTTGAGAATACCAGGTCTGGTTTCACTAGACTGAATTTTGCTCTACGCTCACTTCTTGTCTTTTAACGCCGGGTATATAAAAGCCTGTAATACCAGCGCTGTAGGTAAGTGATCAGTGACACTAACGTGCAAGTTAGCACCACACCCCTCATAACGCAAAACTCGTAATCTGGCCAATTGTTAGAGAAAAGTTGGACCGATGCAATAATGCTCACTAAACTATCCGTTTACTGTATGACTTTATTTGAACTCTATTACAAGCTCCTCACGAGGTGGCATTACGTACCACTCAAATTACACAGGATGTTCCCAGATTCTTCCCCTCTCTGCTGGTGAGAGTGCTCACAGACTGGAGACCCATTTCACATTTGGTGGGCATGCCCAATTATTAAACACTTTTGGGCCAAACTGCACACACTATGTCATATTTTGGGCTTGGTTAGAGATCTGCCCTCCGAAGTCGCACTTCTTCATCTGCATCTCCAACACCACCCTTTGCCTGAGCGCACCTTACTGATAACGATCCTGATGCAAAACTCATAATTGCAAGAAATTGGAAAAAGCCCAACCTACCACAATGACAGCCCTGGTTCAACTAATCACTTACCTTAAATCCATGGACAGCTTTGTTTTTAGTTAACGTCAACAAATTGATTTATATGCTCTGATAAGGGAACCCTGGGAGACTCTTGACGAAAAGTGGGAAAGATTTGAAACATCTCTTTTCCCTTTTTTTTTCTTCTCTCTCTTTTCTCTTACTCCTCCCTTCCCCCCTTACCCTCTATCCCTTTAGTTCTACTGAACAAGCATGAGCCTGAATATTCCATCCATAAAATCCCTCGATCACAGCTTGGCCCATTTGTGGCCTCAAATTTCTTTAGTTCAGATTCCCTAATTCAAACCAAATGAGTGACCTTAGGTCCAAAAGTGACCTCTTGTTAACAGGGAAAACTTTACTTGGTATATCTATGTAAAATAAAAAAAATGCATACTAAGGTTTCGTACATCTACTGTGGGCTTGTACATTTTGTATAAATTGTCTGTCTGCGAGTGGACGAGGGTCCGTTGTTTGGAAATTTGTTCGCACTTGTCTTACCCACACCTGTATGTAACAATTTAATCCTGTTATTCTTTTCTAAAAACCTCAATAAAGAAAATATTTTTTTTAAAAAATTGAAAGAACTCTAAGGATTCTGAAAATGTAATTATTAGCTGTTTAAGCTTCAGTCATCGCCAGGTTAAATACTTCTCTTTATAAATTTAAACAGAATAAGATATTTTAATTACCACTATTATCTTCAAGCTTTTTCAGTAGTCATCTATGTCCTAAATTTATGTAATTACAGATTATTTAGGCAATTACTGTTCTGTCCAAATCGTAAAAAACTAAGCTTTGTTAACACAATCACATAATTAATTATTGTGTAATCACAATAAACATGACATAGTAAACTATAAACTTTTAATATACATATTATTAACATTAATTAGGTATTTTCAGCATAGCACATAGCAATCTGTATAGACATTAAGGTGATTTAAAACACAATCTATTGGGAAATATAACACAATTATATCTAGGCGTTTAAATGTTTTTATGAGAGTGTTTACTTTCTCATTTTAGGAAAAAAAATATTGTTACTGCCATCATTTTATTTATATAATTTTTGATAATTTAATATCTCTAATATCTCTTTCCCATTATTATACAGTTACACAGATATGCAAGAAGTGATTAGGCACCCATAATTTTTTGTTAAAATGTGTGCACAAATAGTTTTTATATGATTATGACTACTATTTGATCCTTTCTCCTCCAGAGTGTAGTATACCCAATTTTAAGCAGACCAACAAACAAAATTCCAAATACATTTCTGTATTTCCAAGAAGGTGGATTGTTGGTCAATGTAAGCATGTATAACATTGTCCCAGAGAAAAATAGCTAAGAATATTGAAATACTCCATTCTACCATTAACAGAATTATAGTTCAATTTAAAGATAAGGATAGAACAGCAACAGTGTCAGAACTTGGTCCACCTGGGCCTTCTGAAAGTTGTCTTCGAGCTGTTTAAAGATCTTTTCAGAACAACCCTTGTTTTAAAGCTTCAGAAGTGGCAGAAAGATTCCAGATTAGTTCAAGAACAGCAATAAATGATCTTTATCAGCTTGGTTATTATACACGTGCATGCCAGAAGGAAGCTCCTTTTAACTATGACTAATGAAAATAAGATGAATGAGTGGTCTATTGAGATGAGCGATAAGTCCTCAGCTTTTTGGCACAGCATATTTTATTCTAACGAGTCAAATTTAACTCAGATAGTGGACGGTTATGGGACTGGAGATTGCCAAGTCAGAAGTTTGCTATAAACAGGCTATAACCAATGGTCAAACATGGTGTCATGTCTCTTATGGTTTGGGGAGCAGTTTGGTACAGTGGACGAACAAACTTGGTTGAGTGTGCTGGCAAAATAAATTCTGAAAAATACATTTCTATCTTTAAAGTAAAGGTCCATTTTGATGAATTAGTGCCCGGTTTTTAATAAACCTATTAAAAACAAGGGCACTTTAATTCATCAAAATTGACATTTCACTGTTTTCTTAAAAAAGCTTACCTTTAAATCCTGGCAGCCGCTCCAGCACTTCCTCCGCCAGTCACAAGCCATCTTCACGGGTCCAAAATGATGAATCCGGCTTCCTCCAATCACAGAGTTGCATCAGGCCAAGATTCCCCCGGGGGGGAAGCTGTGATTGGAGGAAGCCTGATTCGTAATTTCTGACGTCTGTAGAGGCTTCCGACGCCCGGGGGAATCGCTGGAGCGGCATTTTGGATTAAAAGGTAAGTTTTTTAAGAAAACAGTGAAATGTCAATTTTGATGAATTAAAGTGCCCTTGTTTTTAATAGGTTTATTAAAAACCGGGCACTAATTCATCAAAATGGACCTTCACTTTAAGGAAGGACTAATGACAATATTCCCAAGTGGTCAAATTTTAAAAGAAAGTTCCTTATTCATGGAAGATAGCGCTCCATGTCATACTGCAAAAAAAGTCAAAATAGTTGGAGGACCAGAATGGTATCAAACGAATTTCTTGGACGAGTCAGTCCCCTGACATGAACCTCTTAGAGAACCTGTGGGCAATACTAGACAAGACTTTACTATGTATAAATTAAAAAAATACAGCAACACAATTAGAATTGCTAGATCTCTTATGCCAAGCATGGTTGTTACACTTCAAGCTGCAATTTCAGAATTTTTTAATTATATGCCTAAACTAGTTGCTTCTCTTAAAGCTACTAAGGGAAAGTCAACAAAGTATTAAAAAATGTATATATTGTAGTTTAATTTTACAAATAAAGCTGTAAATGCAAATATTTGAGTTTCTATTTACTTCTTGCATGTATGTGGATGTATGCAGCTATTGCATATTCTGCTCAGAATGTTGTGATTCTAAAAAGAGATTCTTGAACCCAATACCACCCAAAGTGGGTGGTATTGCTCCCTAGGGAGTGGTGGGATTACTGAGGGCACTAATAGGCATAAGAGGTGGAAGGGGGATACTTGGATTAGGTGCTAGTAGGAAAGGAGTGAAAGAGGATGCTAGTGGTCCCCTCCAAGTATAATTATCTTAATTTGTTGTGCTTTATCCTAGATGCACAAAGCAAAACAACTTTTTTGCTGTGTATTTGACTGCTCTTTGCCATGGATCCATCAAGGCTTTTTCTTCTATGACAGGTTTATAAGCAATTTACACTTTCTTTGCAGCCACTTGTACTGTAGATTTGAAATCTTTGTTTTGCAAGCACTGTACATTAGCATGCATTTATAACATTAACTACACTGTTTATAACAAAAACACAGCAAATGTCTGTTGTACTTGCCTGAGTAGCTTTGAACAAAGTCAACCATCTAAAGTTTTTAAGTCTTCTGTCATCATAAATAATCTTCTGGTGCACTACTTAACACTTTGGTAAACAGAATACATTTTAAAGTTGATTTATTAGTGCAGTAAAACTATGCTTCAAGCAAATAAATCAACTCTAGATTTCGTACTATGGTGATTTAAGACCCCTGCTAAGTGACATGAAATCCGAATTTGGTAACCAGTGTTTTAACCCATGATTAAAATTAGAATACTCTCTTCATATTGTTCCATCTCATGCATGACATTACATTAAGACAGAGAATGGAACAGATGTTGGAATATATATATATATATATATATATATATATATATATATATATATATATATATAAATATATATATATATATATATATATATATATATATATATATATATATATAGATAGATAGATAGATAGATAGATAGATAGATAGATAGATAGATATAGATATATTTATTATTTATTTTAGAACTACAGATAAGTAGGTCTCCCGAGGACTTGGATGAAAAACGTAGTACTTTTTGTTTCCATACTCACAACCCCTCATTTAAAGGGGGAAGGTGACATTATAAAATAAGCCACTCATAGGAGTAGATTGCAAAGTAAAAAAAATATAATTTTATAAAATAATATGTTTAGAAAAAATATTCATAAATTTTATCTGGTGCATGTAGAGTATGTTAAAAAACAAAATACATATTACAAAATATCTTCTTTTATATTTCTCTATGATAAAATAAAAGATATGTGACAGCCAATGTCCTCTTTGTTATGCCCCAAAAATTATGCTGCAGCACTGAATGTTTATTACATAGGCCGGTACAAAAACTGTGCACTTAGTATTGATATCAATATTTAAATGTTTGTGAATTTTAAAGTGCAGTTATATTCCAATAAGGTGTTCCTGAAAAGCAATCAAATTTGAGGTGTTGTTTGTATAGACTATTAATGGTTTGAATAAAGGTCGGCTCTACCCTGGATTTTTTCTGACGCCATAGTGTGTCACTCTACAGGGGAGACTTATACAGCATTTAACTCATGACCTTTCCTTTGCGCCTTCGAGTATACAGTCATCGTCTGGCCTCCACATCTAGCAGATTGTAGAGGAACAACTTCCTTTCGCTCCATTTACATACCAAGTAGTGATGAACCATCAAAGGCTTGTGTCACAGGAAACAATAATCGTTTTCCACTAAAGCTTATACCAGCCATGCTTGAATTAGTGCTGTAAATCTTTGTCAGGCATATAGGAACTTCTTTGCCAAGTTAAAATAAATACAAACTTACCTGTGAAATAAAAATAAAACCTAAGCTAGCTACGATACAACTATTAGTTATATTGTAGCTAGCTTAGGTTTTATTTTACAGGTAATTATGTATTTAGTTTTAAATATGTATTATTTAGTTAATAATTGTAAATTTAATTTAGCGATATTTTAATTATGTTAAAGTTAGGGGGGGTGTTAGGGTTAGGGTTACGTTAGGGTTAGGTTTAGGAGTTAAAATAGTTCATTTTAGGTTGTTGCGATGTGGGGGGCTGGCGGTTTAGGGGTTAATAGGTTTATTTAGTTAATAATTGTATGTTTAATTTAGCTCTATTTTAATTATGTTAAAGTTAGGGGGTGTGAAGGTTAGGGTTAGGTTTGTTTTAGGGTTACGTTAGGGTTAGGGGTTAATAGTTTAATTTAGGTTGTTTTGCGATGTGGGGGGGTGGCAGTTTAGGGGTTAATAGGTTTATTTAGTGGTAGTGATGTGGGAGGCCAGAGGTTTAGGGGTTAATAGCTTTATTTAGTTGCTGAGATGTCAGGGAGCGGTGAAATAGGGGTTAATAACTTTAGTATAGTGGTGGGAATATTGGGAGCGGCAGATTAGGGGTTAATACCTTTATTTGGGTGGCAGGGATATTGGGAGCGGCAGATTAGGGGTTAATAACTGTACGCAGTGTTTAGAATTGGGGTTTATGTTAGGGTGTTAGGTTTAAACTGTATTTTCTTTTTCCCCATAGACATCAATGGCGTTACGGAGCTTTTGTTTCCGCGATCACAGGTGTTAGACTTTTTTTTTGCCTGCTCTCCCCATTGATGTCTATGGGGAAAGCGTGCATGAGCACGTCAAACAGAGTGCTTGTTTTGGGTGCGGACCGGTATGGAGCTTAAAATCTCCATATCGCACGTGCAAGCCGTGTTTTTCAAAACTTTTAATGACAGCGCTATAGGGAATTAAATAACGCAACTTTTGTTGTGTTCGTTAATTTCCCTATAGCGCTCAAAACTCATCTAGCTGTATGTTCTTACATCCACTACATAACAGGAAGGCAAGCCAGAAATAGAAATGAAAATTAAAGAAGAAAAATATATTTATTTCATAAACATATAGATATTTGTATCCTGAATAAAATATTGTTTTAGTTCTTAGGTTAACTTTAAAAGCCTTTCTACAAATTTCATTTAAGTTTTCATATCTATTAGGTGTCTTCTGACAATGTTTGTAGTTTAATCCACAGGGTATCTATCTGAGATCTATGTAGAACAGAAGAAATGTGTGACATTTGCATAAGTTTGTCAATTTCTTTGTTGAGAAAATGGCACCTAATTAAATATGATATTGCTTATCCCTCTATTAAGAACACAAGCTAGAATATGATTAAATTGAGGTTTATATCTTACAGTTATTTCTCAAAACCTGAAATTATGACATTTGGTTATCAAATTGATTTAGGACATGATGGACTTTTTTTCTTGAGCACTGCTAGGCTGGTGTAATACCCAAAAATGCTTATGGTAATTTCCACCCCATAATGCACTGGGTCTGAAATGAATAATAACACAATAGTATATATAAGACAACTGAGAAAAAATTGTTGTTGGGTAAGCGATATTGGGTTTATCTTAGCTCTTAGCACGTCAGATATAGCGCAGATATTACAAGTTGGAAGTAAACGCTTGAATTGCAATTGAATTTAAAGCACAACCTCAGAGCTCTGGTAAGTGTTTTGTGAAACAAAAAAGCGTCACAAAACACTTCAAAAAATAATTGTAAAGTAGTTACACTCATAATAGCACTATCTGATAAAAAAATATTGCACAAGGAAGTTATAAGGGCTCAAAGATATAAGGTCTCAGGTGTAAGAAAAAAATTAAACTGTAAAGAGCTTTAACATAGAAATACATACATATTCATGTCTAAATATGTATATGTATATATAAATATATGTTTATATGTGTATACAGTTGTATTTATGTATTTATATGTGTATATATACAGACATACAGTATATACACATATAAACACATATAAATACATACATACAGTGGCGTCACTAGGGTTGGTGTCACTCGGTGCGGTAAGTTATGGTGTCACCCTCCAACAGTCCACCCCCAGTAATGTTTTTTTTTTTTTTTTACTGCAAGAAGAGGATTTCATAGAAAAGGCAAACTTCTCCAATGGACAGAAAGCAGACACACACAAACACAAAAACACAGGCACACACACATACAAACATTTAGACACACACACACACACTCAGACACACATAAAAACACACTCAGATGCACACACAAACACTCAGAAACACACTCAGACACACACACAAAAACACTCAGACACACACAAACACTTAGACACAAACACAAAAATACTCAGACACACACACAAAAACATTTAGGCACACACAAACACTTAGACACACACACACACATAAAAACACTCAGACACACACAAAAACATTCAGACACACACACACACACAAAAACACACACACACACACACACAAAAACACTCAGACACACACACACACACACACAAAAACCTCTGCTGATTTTCAGGAATCTTCAAGCTTGGCCTCTGTTGAAAAGGAAGTTTGTTTCCAGACAGATAATGTCACAGAGGTAGCTTATGTCAAGCATCGGGGAGGGGGGGTACTCAAACCTCCCTAGCAATGAAGGAGGTGTCTAAAATTCTCTCATGGGCAGAAACCAATTCTTGTCTAGTCTCTGCGATTCATATTCCATGGGTGAACAACTGGGAGGCAGGTTTTTTCAGTTGTTAATCTCCACATCCAGGAGAGTGGTCTCTTTACCAGGATCTGTTCAATCAGATTGTGGATCTTTGGGGTCTCCCAGAGATAGATATGGTGGCATCCCATTTGAACAAAAAACTTCCCAGGTACTTTGCAAAGTCCAGGGATCCTTAGGCAGAGTTAGTGGATGTTCTAGTAGTTCCTTGGTCTTTTCAGCTTGCTTGTCTTTTTCCTCCTCTGGTACTTTTTCCCAGAGTAATTTTCAAGATAAGCATAGAGAAGTTTTCAGTAATCCCAGTAATGCCCCAGTGTAATATATCTTTAAGAGGTGTACCTTCAATCTCCACCCCTCTACTTGTATTTCTACAAAGCTTTGCAACTGTTACTAGTTGGTGCTTGAATATCACACAAGCTGCAGTAGTAACTCAGTGTTTGATTATCTCCTGTGAGGAATTCTACCTAACTTATCATCTAAAGGATTACTTCAGTCTTACCCCACCATTTGGCATCTTGTCATCTATCAGCAAGTATTATTGCCCAGAGCTTTTCTCATTGAACTGTTTGCCTAAATCTGCCTGTCATTTAATTCAACAAACTATCAGACCACTTTTACCCCTCCCTCCTAAGAAGTTTACTGTAATAGCAATCTCTACCCCATTCCCTCCTTTTGAGGAGGTCAAGGAATAACAGTGACCGACAGCCCTGCTTCAGATCCTGCTATTCAGAGGTGAGTCTCCCTTAAAGAACTGCTGCTTTTTTGTTTTTGGCAGCTACCAATTCAGTTTATCTCCAGCTTTTCAGCTCGGCGTGTGTGTCTCTGATTGTTACGACCTCCTATATAACCTCATATGCTGCTTCTCTCCTAGGAGCTGTATATTCAGCTTTTCCAATTAAAGCAATTGCAGGGAGTGAATAAACAGGATATCAGTTCCTGACTGCTTACACTCTCAGCATTCACCTACAGTATAAAGCTACATAGTAGTCACCAATTATATTGCAGTGATTTACTACAAGTACTTTTATATTAATAGATAAAGGAGAGAGGTTTAAATACTACTATGTTCAAAAGTATTTCACGGTGCAGTCCTCAAGTTAAATGAAAAAATGAATAAAAAAGGAAGACCCAAAAGGAGGATATACAGCACTCGTAAATGAACAACAAAACTTTTATTTCACCTTCTGCAATTTGGCAAGATCGGTGAGCATACAAACACTCGACATATAAACCTGTTTAAAATATAAGAGACAATACGGTACCGCTGTCACTATTAAACTAGCATAAACTTAAAGCCGTAAATGTGTTGCCTATTGAAAAATACAGTGTATATAAAAATAAATGGTCAAACAAAACACATAGCAAACACTTTGCTGTAATTATCACAGGAGTAACAGTCCAGAACCAAAATCCCAGAAAAAATATATGACCGCAGTGGATAGCTGCACACTAGGTCAGTTACTCACGTAGCCCATCCATTCAGCTTTGGGATTCCTTTTAGATGACAGAGCTCACAGTAAAGACCGATCACTTGACCAGTGACGTCACTGAAGAGGATGGGCTAGCCTCAGGGTTTAGTGAAGAGAAGATGTGCTGTTAAGAACTTGCCATAGGTTGAAAATGGTACCTCCCTTCTGCTGATAGGTTCTCCATTGTAACACAATGCTGTTTCCAAACTTAAGAAAGGCAAATGCCACTAATACAAGCGGCAGTATCCAGTAAGCATCAAATATCAGGGATCATCATCTCACAAGTGCAATTTTTCATCTGTGCTGTGTATCTAGAGACCTCTTAACATCAACATAGATTTACACCTTGTCAGCTTTGAAGGTATATGTACACACATACAATAGGACTGTTGGGTCATCTCACAAAACTTATCCTTTCTAGAGCCGCATATATTATAGGGACCATATGTGACGGATACCCCCGGCTACCCCGACTGGGTAGCTCTGCCAAAAGGGGTCCTGCTTCCTCCCTGCTGACTGCAGCTATGTAGCTGGCAAGTGACCACAGCCTGTAGCCACCCCTGATGCCCGACATCACCAGTACTCAGGGTCCCACCCTGTGGCAGACTCCAGCTACCCCGACTGAGTAGCTCTTCCAGCGTGTCCTTCCTCTGCCTAGAACAGGCTGCTATGTAGCTCAGGAAAGTGATTTTAGCTGGAACAAACCCAAATAACTAGAAAGACTAGCTTTTCAGGTTAAACAGGAACTGATTTTATTGTAAAACATGCACTCCTTTTAAACACAGAGCTCATCTTGATAACACAAAGGACAATCCCACAATTTTCCCGCCATTCCCGCCCCTCCAGACTGACCGGTGCCTCCATAGCAGCCACAGTCCCACATAATCTCAATACTTAGGGGTGGCGGTTTCGGGATGATCCTGGTAGAGCGACAGCACATTTAGGGTGTCATTTCACAGTCCAAAAATCAGCATGATTTGTTACTTGGGACTGGAGATACAGTCCGTTGAAGTTATGGGGTTAGGGGTGTCCAAAACCCCGGTTCCCAAAGGAGCTCCCCTCCGGCAATTCCCCCACCTCCTTCACTCCCCAGGGGCTACTAATCCCCAAAAGAGCGGAGCTCTGGGGCACATGGTTGCTGGAGCGACCTGGGTTAAAGTTAGCAGGTGTTCTGCTGTCCTGTGGCCAACCGGGAGTTCCAGGAGCCTGGCCAGCCTGAGAGGAGTTACGCGGGTGTCCATTGTGATGTGGCAGACCAGGAGTTCCAGGAACCTGGCCAGCCTAGGAGGGTTTTCCTGGTCATAAACCATCTCTTCTCTGAAGACAAAACAAGCCAAAACAAAGCAAACAAACAGCTTCCAGAGATGGTGGTTGCTCTGAGGAGCCCAAAACCATTGAGAAACAACAGGGCTGAGGTTGTAGGGGGGTGGGGGATAGCCTTAGCTGTCTGGTATCCGTGACAGCATATATCAACACCACAGATATGTAAGTCAGTAATGTCCTTAGGGTAACAAAACTCTATTCAAGTATCCATAGTGTGAGTTCAGAAGTGCACATCATGCCAACGCATGTTTCACCCCACCAACAACTTGTGCATACAGGGACCTGATACTGCCGCTTGTATTGGTGGCATTTGCCTTTCATAAGTTTGGAAACAGCGTTGTGTTACAATGGAGAACCTATGAGCAGAAGGGAGGTGCCATTTTCAACCTATGGCAAGTTCTTATTTTTTCTGGGACTTTGGTTCTGGACTGTTACTCCTGTGATAATAACAGGAAAGTGTTTGCTATGTGTTTTGCTTTGCCGTTTATTCTTATATACACTGTATTTTTCAATAGGCAACGCATTTATGGCTTTAAGTTTATGCTAGTTTAATAGTGACAGCGGTACCGTGTTGTCTCTTATATTTTAAACAGGTTTATATTTTGAGTGTTTGTATGCTCACTTATCTTGCCAAATTGCAGAAGGTGAAATAAAAGTTACGAGTGCTGTATATCCTCTCTTTAAAAGGGTAGTATTGAATATCCTTTGGGTCTTCCTTTTTTTTTCCTTTTTCCTTTTATATTAAGTTACTGCCACCTTTCTATCAATTGTTGAATTTAGCCATTCTGTAATCGTGGTCTTTTATATAAACAGCTACTAGTTGTGACACTCAACATGGCCTCATAAGATTTGGTATGCAGATCTGTTTCATATGTCCAGCTGCTCTCTTTGGTCTCTGCCTCTGCAGTTAGACTTTCTGTGTCAAGGTCCATTTTTCCATTTGGATCTCAAGTCGCTGAACTTGAAGGCATGGAAATTGAAAGTTTTGTCCTTAGACATAGGAGTTTATCTGATTCTGTGATTGAAATCTTGAATTAGGCTTGTAAAACTGTAACTAGGAAAATCTATCACAAGGTCTGGAAGGCCTTTAGTTCTTGGTGTATAGATCATGGTTTTCCTTGGCATTCTATCAGAATTCCCAGGATTTTTCAGTTCTTACAGGATGGTCTGGATAAGGTCCTATTTGCAAGTTCTCTGACGGGGCATATTTCTGCTCTTTCAGTTTTGTTCCACAGAAAGATTGTTAATCTTCCTGATATTCATAGTTTTGTTCAGGCTCTGGTACGCATTAAACCTGTTATCAAGTCAATCTCTCTTCCATGGAATCTAAATTTGATGTTAGTTTTTTTTGCAGACTCCTCCTTTTGAAACTATGCATAAGGTAGATGTTAAACTGCTTTCTTGGCAAGTGTTATTTTTTTTGGCTATTTCTTCTGCTAGATGAGCTTCTGAGTTATCTGCTCTTTCTTGTGTACATCCTTATCTGATTTTTTTATCAGGATAAGGCTGTTTGTTCTTTCGTTGTGTCCTAATGCTAAGAATGCTTCAGAGAGGTCTTGCATTATTTGGATGTTGTTAGGGCATTGAAATATTACATTGATGCTACAAAGGACTTTAGACAAAATTCTATTTTTTTTTATTCTTTTTTTCTGGTCATAGGAAGAGTCAGAAAGCTTCTGTTGTTGCTTTGGCCTCTTGGTTGAAACTTTTGATTCACAAAGCTTACAGAGAGGCAGGTTAGCCTCCACCACAGCGGATCACTGCTCATTCTACTAGGTCAGTTGCCAATTCTTGGGCTTTCAAGAATGAGGTTTCAGTTGATCAGATTTGCAAGGATGCTACTTGGTCTTCTTTACATACTTTTACAAAATTCTAACATTTTTATTTTTTTGCTTCTTCTGAAGCAACCTTTGGTAGAAAGCTTTTTCAGGCAGCTGTCTCAGTATGATTTGTTGCCTGTTGTATTTATTTATTTAAGTGCATAATATATATATATATATATATATATATATATATATATATATTGGAGTTGTGGATTTAATATCTCAGTAAAAAAATACTCCTTTTATGTTACTACTCATTGACTTCACAGCTTGGGTATAAGTTCCCAGGTGTAATGGATCATAGACACTAACCACCTGTATGAAAGAAAACATAATTTATGCTTACCTGATAAATGAATTTCTTTCATGGTGGTGAGACTCCACGAGAACCAGCACTTGTTTGTTTTTTTTTGGGGGGTTGGGGTTAATTTCTTCTTCAGCCCATTTTTTCCTCCTTCTTTTATGGCTCTTATTCCTTTTTCTTACCTTGCTTTGCTTGGCTATACGTTAGACTGAGGTATGTGTGAGGTGAGAGGAGTTTTATAGGGCACTTGGGGTTTGGGAATCTTTGCCTCCACCTAGTGGTAGAGAAGAGTAATATCAGGAGTAATGAATTGTAGACTCTCACCACCATGAAAGAAATTAATCAGGTAAGCATAAATTATGTTTTAACATTCCAATGTTCTTCACATAGGAGAATATGTTCTAAGTTTTTTAAAATAGGTATTTGTATATATATATATATATATATATATATATCTGTATATATCTATACCCATAAATTATAATATAGATATATAGGTATAGATATATATTGTACCAAAACACTATCATATATATATATATATATATATATATATATATATATATATATGTGTATTCATGAATAAATAGAACATCTATGTGAAGAACATTGGAATGTGAAATATTAATATTTTCATGTCGAGTTAGCGCACTTGAGAAAGTGAGATCAGTTTTGCGTGCGAGTAGGGTGTTATTTCTCCCCCCACTTTTCTTGCTCCATTGACTTCTATGGGAGAAAACGTTAATGCAGTGGCAATAGTGTAAGTTCAGCTTTTTGTGTGCATCGGGTTAGTGCATGAGCAGAAACTTTTTACTTTCAACTTGTAATACGAATGCTACTTGATGTGTGAAAAAACTTTACTTCTGGCTGGGTTAGTGAGAGAGCAGGAGCAATAAATAACGTTCCACTCGTAATCTAGCTAATAGTCTGTTTTCAGCCAAGATTATCTAGATAAACCTTGTGAAATAATTTAATGGGAATTAATTCTACCCAAATTATAGGATGGAATAGCTCCCATTCAAATCAAGGAAAATGTTTTGTTAAGCTGAGAATGATCATTTTCAACCAGAGAAACAAACAAAACTTAAATAGGTTTTCAGACTTAGCTGCTCTTAATTAACTATAGGGAATTAATTTATTTAGGATTTTTTGTTCTATGCTTCCCTTTGACACATTGAGGCCTAGTTATCAACGTGTCTACTTACCTGCCATCGTCGGCCCCAATACGCCCGCCTAAGCTCGCTTCACTTTGCCGCCGCAGACCTGAATACGCTCGCCAAAGTTATCAATAAAGCTGTCAAAAAGCCACGCACCAGGTACGGGGCGATAAGCAGTGGACTGTGATAGTTATCACTCATCCGATCTCGCTGCTCTTCGGCATTTTCCCAGCTTTATTGATACCCCTGACACTAAGCACTCACACTAAACTACACTGTTCTACCCCCTATACCGGCGCCCCCGGAGCCCCCTGCAACTAAATAAAGTTATTAACCCCTAAACCGCCGCACCTAGACCCCGCCGCAACTATAATAAATGTATTAACCCCTAAACTGCCGCTCCCGGAGCCCACCGCCACCTACATTATACCTAGTAACCCCTATCCTGCCCCCCCTATACCGCCGCCACCTATAATAAATTTATTAACCCCTATCCTGCCGATCCCGGACCCCGCCGCAACTAAATAAATTGTTTAACCCCTAAACCGCCCCTCCCGGACCCCGCCGCCACCTATCTTAAACTTATTAACCCCTAATCTGCCCCCCCTACACCGTTGCCACCTATAATAAATTTATTAACCTATATCCTGCCCCCCCTACACCGCCGCCACCTATAATAAATTTATTAACCCCTATCCTGCCCCCCCTACACCGCCGCAACTATAATAAATATGTTAACCCCTAAACCTAAGTCTAACCCTAACCCTAACACCCACCTAACTTAAATATTAATTAAATACATCTAAATATTATAACTCTTATTAACTAAATTAATCATATTTAAAACTAAATACTTACCTTTAAAATAAACCCTAATATAGCTACAATATAAATAATAATTATATTGTATCTATCTTAGGATTTATTTTTATTTTACAGGCAAATTTCAATTTATTTTAACTAGGTACAATAGCTATTAAATAGTTAATAACTATTTAATAGCTACCTAGCTAAAATAAAGAGAAATTTACCCGTAAATTAAAAACTAACCTAAGTTACAATTACACCTAACACTACACTATCATTAAATAAATTATTCCTCTTTAAAACTAAATACTTAGCCTGTAAAATAAACCCTAAGATAGCTACAATGTAATTAATAATTACATTGTAGCTATTTTAGGATTTATATTTATTTTACAGGTAACTTTGTATTTATTTTAGCTAGTTAGAATAGTTATTAAATAGTTATTAACTATTTAATATCTACCTAGCTAAAAGAAATACAAAATTACCTGTAAAATAAATCCTAACCTAAGTTACATTTAAACCTACACTATCATTAAATAAATTAAATTAATTAACTACAAATAACTACAATTAAATACAATTAAATAAACTAACTAAAGTACAAAAAATAAAAAATAAATAAGTTACAAAAAACAAAAAAATAAGTTACAAACATTTCAAAAATATTACAACAATTTTAAGCTATTTACACCTAATCTAAGCCCCCTAATAAAATAACAAAGCCCCCCAAAATAAAAAAATGCCCTACCCTATTCTACATTAAAAGGTTAACAGCTCTATTACCTTACCAGCCCTTAAAAGGGCCTTTTGCGGGGCATGTCCAAAAGAAATCAGCTCTTTTGCCTGTAAAAAAAAATTACAACACCCCCCAACAATTAAAACCCACCACCCACATACCCCTACTCTAATCCAAACCCCCCTTAAATAAACCTAACACTACCCCCCTGAAGATCATCCTACCTTTAGTCGTCTTCAGCCAGCCGACCACCGATGGAACAGAAGAGGACATCCGCAGCGGCCGAAGTCATCATCCAAGGGGCGCTGAAGAAGTCTTCCATCCGATTGAAGTCATCATCCAAGGGGCGCTGAAGGGGTCTTCCATCCAATTCAAGTCTTCATCCAGGCGGTGTCTTCAATCTTCATCCATCCGGAGCGGAGCCATCTTCAGACGAGCCGACATGGAGCCATCTTCTTCCACCGTCGACTTCCCGACGAATGACGGTTCCTTTAAGTGACGTCATCCAAGATGGCGTCCCTCGAATTCCAATTGGCGGATAGGATTCTATCAGCCAATCGGAATTAAGGTAGGAAAAATCTGATTGGCTGATTGAATCAGCCAATCAGATTGAAGTTCAATCCGATTGGCTGATCCAATCAGCCAATCAGATTGAGCTCGCATTCTATTGGCTGATCGGAACAGCCAATAGAATGCAAGCTCAATCTGATTGGCTGATTCAATCAGCCAATCAGATTTTTCCTACCTTAATTCCGATTGGCTGATAGAATCCTATCAGCCAATCGGAATTCGAGGGATGCCATCTTGGATGACGTCACTTAAAGGAACCGTCATTCGTCCGGGAGCGGCGGTTTAGGGGGGAATAACTTTATTTAGTTGCGGCAGTATAGGGGGCGGCAGATTAGGGGTTAATATGTATAATGTAGGCTGCAGCGGGGTCCGGGGGCGGCGGTTTAGGGGGTAATAAATGTATTTAGTTGCGGCGGTGTAGTGGGGGGCAGATTAGGGGTGTTTAGACTCGGGGTACATGTTAGGGTGTTAGGTGTACACATTTCCCATAGGAATCAATGGGATGTCGGGCAGCAGCGAACATGAGCTTTCGCTATGGTCAGACTCCCATTGATTCCTATGGGATCCGCTGCCTCCAGGGCGGCGGATTGAAAACCAGGTACGCTGGGCCGGAAAAGTGCCCAGCGTACCTGCTAGTTTTTTGATAACTAGCAAAAGTAGTCAGATTGTGCCGAACTTGTGTTTGGAACATCTGGAGTGACATAAGAATCGATCTGTGTCGGACTGAGTCCAGCGGATTGAAGCTTACGTCACTAAACTAAACTAAACTTCTACTTTTGCCGGGCAGCAGGGCTTGATAACTAAGGCGAATCAGCCTCGCCACAAATACGCTGCGGAATTCCAGCGTATTTGAGGTTTACGGCTTGATAACTAGGGGCCATTATGTCTTCTGAACTGGTCTTCATATGAACCTTTGTGGAAACCAGAAATAGATGATAGTCCAGCGTGCCTATAGAGCTATGGCTGCTCCACATTGACAAGACTAAAACATACATCTTAAGTATGATATCAGATATTTCTAGAACAATTGCTTGGTATTATTGGGTTGGACTGAAAAGCAGCAGGAAAGTTCTGATTTGTGAAATGCACATTTCAATTATAAGAGGCTTGTGGTGTGTTGCCTAACCAAAGGATAAGCTATTAAGTCCGTGTTTTATTTTTTGTTTGAGTTATTTTTTAAATTTTAGTATGGAAGAATTGAAAGCTACACAATAAGGACAACCACAATATTACTTGGACAAATAAAACATACATAATACACTGTGTTATATATATATATATATATATATATATATACACACTATATATATATATATATATATATATATATATATATATATATATATATATATATATATGAAAACATCAAGCAGGGGATCTGCACACCCAATAAACTTCCAACTTCCGGGGTGCTCTGGGTAGGAAAGCACTCTCCGCTGTGAAAACACAAACTTCTTTAATTGAACTGTGACGTATCGGGGTAGTTAGCCCCTTCCTCAGACAGATAACAAATATAGTGCAACTTACTCCCCTAAAATACCCTCCACAATGTACTGTGAATGCTGAACACCTGCAGCTTCTCATCTGTGCAACTGAGCATGCTCAGAGATAACTACGGTGGCTACATTGGGACAAACAACTTAAAGCAAAGTTAAAAATGGAAAATGTCTGAATTTACAATGTAACAATATTCATATAAACAAAAATGTAACCTAAGTAGCCCTTATATATGTGATGAATAACTCGACTTCCCAATATGTAACAAAACTAGCAAAACCAAAAACTGGCTACAAATAAATATTACATCTTAACTAATGAGGGGAATAAGTAAGATGTTACTTACAAAAAACAGGCAAGTAATGAATATCAAGTGTAATTATGAAATTCATACCCTGTAACAGGACATAATTAATTTGACCAGGAAGACAAATGAAACCTACCTACCACAAAAATTGCTTTAACTAGGTGGGAATATGTCAAAAAGACATAAAATTATGAATACAATCTTAATCATCCCTGTATAATCTAATAACTGACAGACTCAGAGTATGACTATCAGATTAGTATGAATCTATGTCTAGCTGTACTACACAATATACTGTACTTATATGTGTAAAATATGTACAAACAGGAACATTACAAGAAACATTGCATATCAAAATGGGTATTAAGGCCCCTAGGTATTAAAGTATCCAAGTTGTAAATCCACCTGGTCTCTTTTTGCAAAAACAATTTGGTCCTATTACCCCCTCTCAGTAAGGGAGGGATGTGATCAATGATCACATATCGCAAATCGGCCACAGTATGTTTAGCAGACAAAAAGTGTCTAGCCACTGGCTGATCCCTTTCACCAATGGCTAGGGCAGCACATATGGATGCCCTGTGATTGGCCATATGGGTGCGTAGATCATCATTCATTTTGCCAACGAAATATCTGCCACAGCAACAGTGCAGCATGTACACTATAAACTTAATGGCATAGCGTTTGTTGTGCCATGGGTGGACAAAATGGGTGGTTTTTACCAACCCATTACAGGTAGTGCAACCCATTCACTTAAAACAACCATGTTTAGGCTTCCCTAACCAAGTCTTGTTGGTATAACTTTGGACATTGTCAGGACGCATCAAGTAGTCCCTCAAAGATCTTGAATGTTTATAACCAACCCTTGGATGGATGGTATTCTTAAAGGGTAAACGTTCATCTGTGTTGATGATGTGCCAATTCTCCTGTAGAATACTGGGTGTTTGGAACTTGAAGCCATGTCAGGTGTGTCTTCCCTGGTTCTCTTAATCAATGCTTCAGTTTGTGTCAATGTAGACATAGTAGATTTGATATCCTGAATGGTTTTACGCTTATATCCCCTTTGGATAAACTTGTTCTCCATTTCCTGGAGTTGTTCCAACTTTTTACTTTCAGTACTGTTGTTCCATACCACTATCTTCAATTGGGAGATAGACAGTGTCCTTTTAAGCAGCTCTCAGCTCTTAGGATGGAGTTCCTATCCGTCTCCTTGGTGTATAGAGTAGTCTCTAGGCAATTACCATTCTTGAAGATTAACAAATCTAAAAACTCAATACAGGTGTCAGAAGCATTCATTTTGAATTTGAGGTGTTCACTTGATCCATTTAGTTGGACAAACCAGTTATCCAACTCATGTCTGGTGCCCGTCCAAATGATACACAAGTCATCTATATATCTCTTGAACATCCTGATGTTTGGATTACAAAATAGATCAGTGTCAAATAGCTCAAATTCTGCCATAAAGATGTTGGCATATGGCCCCATCACTGTTCCAGAAATATGTAAGTAAAATTTCCGTTCAAAACGGAAATAATTACATTCCAGGCAGAATTTGAAAAGACTTAATATTACCTCCACAGGTGGACCCACATATGGGTATCAATGTAAATGTCTCCTTGTGGCATTCAGGCCACCTGTATGAGGAATGGCAGTATACAAACTGGTGATATCCAGTGTCACCAGTAAGGCAGTATCAGTGATTGTAATATCATCCTGTTGTAGAATCTTAATCATTTCAATTGAGTCTAATAGAAATGATGGGATGTTTCTTACTAAAGGCTATAGTATAGAATCCACATAGATAGCAAGAGCAGAGACGATTGGTCTCCCCGGAGGTTTCAATGGATCTTTATGTACCTTAGGCAAGGTGTAGAGGATAGGAGTTATCGGGCAATCCGTGAGTAAATAAGACGCTAGGGTTTTATCAATCCAGCCTTGTTGTTCCAAAGAATGTGTGTAATCATCAATCTCCTTCTTAAATCCCTTTATAGGATCTCCAGGTAAGGCTCTATAGGTCTTGCTGTCATTCAATTGAAGCAAAATTTCCAACCTGTAATCATCATAGTTCATAACTACCAGAGCACCCCCTTTGTCTGCTTCTCTGAAAACAAGTTTAGGATTGTTTCTCAAATCCATCAATGCTTTCCACTCCTTTCCAGATAGGTTTTTATGTATTTGAGGTTGATTCAAATGGATGGATGTTGTAAGATCATGTTTCATCAATCTGGAGAAGGTGTTAATACTAGCATTCTGGCTCTTAGGATCAAAATCACTCTTCTTCCTCAGCGTACTTCCCTTCATAGTACTATCTTTAAAGAATTCTTTTAATCTTACATTCCTTTGGAATTTGTAGGTCTCAATCTCCAAATCAAAGGGATCAGTTTTGGTGGTAGGTATGAATGAGAACCCTTTCCATAGAACTGTACGTTCTTCATTGGTCAAAATATGGTCACTTAAGTTAATAATATTCTCCTCTATTTCCTCCATGGGCGCGGTGGCCTCCCTCTCCTTCTTGCTCCTCTGTTTCCCTCAGCATATCCTTCTCCACTGTAGTTTTTTGATGATCTGGCGGTAACGCCTTGTGTAGTACCCAAGGATACACCATGCACGTTGTTCTCACTCTCTGATCCTGTATCAGAGCTGTCAACAGTTATTGGGTTCTAGGTTTAGATACATGTTGTTGTCTAGGTTTACTGTATCTTCTCTCTTCAGGCCCCAAGGACCACTTATATAACCCTTTCTCCCTGTAGTCAGAGATGACCGCCTCCCACTTACAATCTTTAAACGTTACCAATTCCTTCTCATATACAACTAGCTGGGTTTTGAATTTGCCCAGCCAGTCCTCATCCTTATTTGATTCTAGAATCAGTAAATTCTGTTGTTCGAATTGGGATATTTTTACTTCACATAGATTAAGTTGGCATTTGGTCTCTTCAATGACTAACAGTATTAAATCCAAGGAACACTTGTTTAGTATTCCGCACCACTTGTTACAGAAACTGAACTTATTTCTTCCAACTGTGGGAATATTTTTAATGCGGAACCCTCTTGGAATAAAACGTTTACGGTGGTACTCTGAAAGATACCCTCCGTGCAATTTTAAATCAATATAACGGTTTTTCAGTTTAACTAGATGCGTAAATAGATATGCCAGTTGTTCTCTTTTCTCTTTAATGGCTAAGGCATTAAACCTTATTCTAACAGCATTATCATCAGAGAATTGGAAAACATTAGACCCCTGAATTTCCTCCTCAGTTTGTTCAGGTATCAAATCACTTACAGGTGCATTTTCCATACTTGTTAAAAGCAATTAATAACTGACTTACCATATAGTCAGCATAAATGTCCAAGTACAGGGGAAAACGAAAATGAAGTGGTGCAAGGTAGTCCCAAGTATATGAATAGGAAAACATCAAGCAGGGGATCTGCACACACAATAAACTTCCAACTTCTGGGGTGCTCTGGGTAGGAAAAGTAAACAAATTAAATAAACAGGTCCCACACTCTCCGCTTTGAAAACACCAACTTCTTTAATTGAACTGTGACGTTACGGGGTAGTTAGCCCCTTCCCCATAGAACCGTATGTTCTTCATTGGTCAAAATAAGGTCACTTAAGTTAATAATATTCTCCTCTATTTAATTAATGGGCGTGGTGGCCTCTCTCTCCTTCTTGTTCCTCTGTTTCCCTTGGCGTATCCTTCTCCACAGTAGTTTTTTGACGATCTGGTGGTAACGCCTTGTGTAGTACCCGAGGGTACACCATGCACATTGGTCTCACCCTCTGATCCTGTATCAGAGCTGTCAACAGTTAATAGGGTTCTAGGTTTAAATACCTGTTGTCATCTAGGTCTACTGTATCTTCACTCTTCAGGCCCCAAGGACCACTTATATAACCTTTTCTCCCTGTAGTCAGAGATGACCGCCTCCCATTTACGTTCTTTAAACATTACCTATTCCTTCTCATATACAACTAGCTGGGTTTTCAATTTGCCCAGCCAGTCCTCATCCTTATTTGATTCTAGAATCAGTAAATTATGTTGTTTGGATTGGGATATTTCTACTTCACATAGATTAAGTTGGCATTTGGTCTCTTCAATGACTAACAGTATTAAATCCAAGGAACACTTGTTTAGTATTCCGCACCACTTGTTACAGAAACTGATGTTATTTCTTCCAACTATGGGAATATTTTTAATGCGAAACCCTCTTGGAATAAAACGTTTTTGGTGGTACTATTTATTCCCCTCATTAGTTAAGATGTAATATTTATTTGTAGCCAATTTTTGATTTTGCTAGTTTTGATACATATTGTGAAGACGAGTTATTCATCACATATATCAGGGCTACTTACGTTACATTTTTGTTTATATGAATATTGTTACATTGTAATTTCAGGCATTTTCCATTTTTAACTTTGCTTTTAGTTGTTTGTCCCAATGCAACCACCATAGTTATCTCTGAGCATGCTCAGTTGCACAGATGAAAAGCTGCAGGTGTTTAGCATTCACAGTACATTGTAGAGGGTATTTAAGGGGAGTAAGTTGCACTATATTTGTTATCTGTCTGAGGAAGGGGCTAACTACCCCAAAACGTCACAGTTCAATTAAACAAGTTTGTGTTTTCACAGCGGAGAGTGCGGGACCTGTTAATTTCATATATATATATATATATATATATATATATATATATATATATATATATATATCTTAATCCAATTAGCAGATCTACCCTCCAAGGGCCAGCTAACTGGGTGCAATTATGAAATAGACATGTAACAGAAATATTATGATAGTACATTACTTACATCTTAGTAATTTCCAACTACAGTAACAACACTGTGTGCATCAACATGAAAGTTAACAATATGAATATTTTTCTGCAATGTAAGTAATTTCCACTCATGTACAAGATGAATATGTATGTATATATATATATATATATATATATATATATATTATAGGAACACATTACATTCTCAAATGTCTGCAGGGAGAGGAATTCACATGAATTTTTGATTCCTCAGGACTTGGATTCAGGGCTTGCATTGTATGTATGTCTGGTGGGAAATTGGATTCATGTTCATATGCAGGCTGTGGTGATATGGTTTGACCTGCTTAAAATTACATATCTAGCTCCCCCGTCATGTAGCATATTAGCAATTTGAGCAGTTCTATCATGAAAGCAGATAAACTAAAGTTTTCTATTCATTGAAGCAATGCTTAAAGGGACAGTATACATTCATTTTCATATAACTGCATGTAATAGACACTAATATAAAGAATAATATGCACAGATACAGATATAAAAATCCAGTATAAAACTGTTTAAAAACTTACTTAGAAGCTCTCAGTTTAGCTCTGTTAAAAAGGTAGCTTTACACCCTTTACACATACAGGAGCAAGCTGGAGTAGGTAGCTGACGGTATTGTCATAAAACTTTGAGGCTTGGTTAGAAGTCTGAAAATCAGAGCAATGTTATTTAAAAATAAGCAAAACTAAACATTTAAAAAAAAAAAAAAAAACTTTATGAGCTATATAAATAGATAATCTACAAAACATTTATGCAAAGAAAAAAATGAGTGTATAGTGTGCCTTTAAGGGGGAAGCAAGTTTAGGAGGCAACAGCTTTTACAGAGATGGGGCAATTTGTCTGTTGCTTTCATATAAACCACATTAATATTTCGCTTGCCTAGAGGTAGAGGGTCACATTATGGTACAATATCAACATCAATAAATCTTCAAACAACAGTGTAGCTGAATGCACTACACAAGCATATTATGAATTGACAGGAAATTGAAAGTGCTTACACATCTGTGAAATAACTGTATAATCTCAAACAATGGGTACACAAACCCATATATCAATATAATTTATCTTAAAATGATACAAAAAGCATCTTGAGATTGTAATACAAAATCTTTAATTATGTATAGTCAAAAAGTTAAAGTGCGCAAGTGATTGAATAACCACTGCAGTAATCAAGATGTTAGCACATCAAAGAAAGTTTTCCCAGTGTGGCTGGTATTTTCTTTCATTGTAAGGCTACATACATCTTTTGTAAATGCAAGGGGCATATGTATCAAGGTCTGGCGGACCTGATCCGACACTGAGGATCAGGTCCGCCAGATCTCAATGAATAAGGCGAGCAATACGCTCGCCGTATTCAGCATTGCACCAGCAGCTCACAAGAGCTGCTGGTGCAACACCGCCCCCTGTAGACTCACGGACAATCAGCCACCAGCAGGGGGTTTCAATTAACCCAATCGTACTCGATCAGGTTGTATTGTGGCGATGTCTGTCCGCCTGTTTAGAGCAGGCGGACAGATTATGGAGCAGCGGTCTTTGTAATACATATTGTGAAGACGAGTTATTCATCACATATATCAGGGCTACTTAGGTTACATTTTTGTTTATATGAATATTGTTACATTGTAATTTCAGGCATTTTCCATTTTTAACTTTGCTTTTAGTTGTTTGTCCCAATGCAACCACCATAGTTATCTCTGAGCATGCTCAGTTGCACAGATGAGAAGCTGCATGTGTTTAGCATTCACAGTACATTGTGGAGGGTATATAAGGGGAATAAGTTGCACTATATTTGTTATCTGTCTGAGGAAGGGGTTAACTACCCCGAAACGTCACAGTTTAATTAAAGAAGTTTGTGTTTTCACAGCGGAGAGTGCGGGACCTGTTTATTTTATATATATATATATATATATATATATATATATATATATATATATATATCTTAATCCAATTAGCAGATCTACCCTCCAAGGGCCAGCTAACTGGGTGCAATTAAGAAATAGACATGTAACAGAAATTTTTTTTTTTTTAAATCTTTATTTATAACCAATAAAAGGTACAAAAATGCAAATTGTATTCTCAGCCCACCTCGCAGGGTGGAATAATAGACAAAAACAACAATAATACAATGAATTCAAATAGCATACAGTTGGAGTTATGGTAATAGGCATCTTCAAGTGGTTAAGAAATATATAACAGTACCACAGTATTTTGATTTTTAATATTATTAAAACTTAACCTAAAATACAAACAAACAAAACAAAACAAAAGAAAAAAAAAGGGGGGAGAGAACCCCCCATACCTCTTCCTCTCCCCCAATCCCTCCCCATACACCCTCACAGGTTACCTCTTAATAAGGATTCAACCAAGGACAAATGCGCTAAAAGGAGAGCATGCTATCCATAACTGACTTCCTTTTAGGAAAGAGAGAATCAAGGACATCCTATCTATACCGACTAGGTAATTCGCCTCTTAACATAGCTTCTTCCAGAAAATTGGAGCCATGAAATGGGCGCATTATCTGCAGTTGGGTTTCCTCTGGAAATGATGAAATAAGGGGTAAACATCTTGAAAAGAAACATTTACTTTTCCTTTCCAGATTATCAGTAGTATCATATTGCTCTAGAGTTATTTGGTTTAACAAAATATTTTTAATGTCAGCCATCTGTGGGCTTTTCTTAGAAATCCACTATTTTAAAATTAGGTTCCTTCCTGATAGAATTATGATATTCAAAAATGTATTAACACCTGTTTGGGTAGAGTTATTTATAAGAAAAAATATATGGACATCTTGTAATTTAAATGTGCAGTTACACAGTTTTTCAAACCAGAAATTTATTTTACACCAAAATTTTTGGATTTTAGGGCATTTCCAAAAATAGTGATATATATCGGCTGCTGGAAATCTGCATTTACTACAATTACTTGTTAGCTGTCTTCCCCATTTGGCTGTCAGTGCTGGTGTGATATATGTCATATTCAAAATCTTTACATGTGATTCTCTCCAGGCGATGGAGACTGTGTTAGAATCCACCAGGGCAAGGCTGTTTTGAATTGTATCTGGTTGGGGAGTTATACTCAAAAAATCCCACTTATTTACAATTCGGTTTAGATTATCTGCACCCTGATAACCCTTTATTGTTTTGTATAGGGCAGATATCGCTCTTTTCCCATTTCTATAAAGTTCAATAATGGGGGATAATCTATCCCAAGTGTATAGATTGGATTGGTTTTGAATTAACTCATGGAAATAGTGTCTTACTTGTAAATAAGCAAAAAATTGTTTATTGGGAATATTAAATTCCCTTTGGAGATCGTTAAAAGGTTTACAAATCAACTCAGCATCATAAAGTTGTGTAATGTATACTAAACCATTATCTTCCCAGCTTTTAAAAATCTTGGAGTTTAGAGCATACAGAAATTCACTATTTCCATTAATAGGGAGAAATTTGGAAAATGAGGAGTCAATCCCCAGACAGTTACAGATTTTTTTTCCAGGCTAGAATAATGTTTCTTGTACTTATAGAATGTTTGATCTTTTCTGGCAGTTTAATCTTTTCCAGATGTAACAAAGCTTTCAGCGAATAAGGTTTGAGAGATTGCTGATCCAAGGATAGGGGGGTATAGTAATCAGAGTCTGTAATCCAGTCCAGAGCAAACTTACCTAGACAGGCCCAATTATAGATTTCAATATCAGGAAGGACTAACCCACCTTTATCCCTTGGGATTGTCAGTCTTATGATGTGACAGGGCTGTCCTCTTTCCATTCCACAGGAATTTTGTACATATTTATCTAAAAAACACAAGATCCCTCCTGGAGACAAACAAAGGAATACTCTGCATTACATAAAGAATTTTAGGAAAGATCATCATTTTTATCAGGTTAATCTTCCCGGAAAGTGAAAGAGGAAATTTCGACTAATTTAAAAGATCTTTGTGAATTTTGTCCCATAATGGGGTAAAATTCAAGTTGTACCACTCATTGGGATTTTTAGATATTTTAATACCTAGATATTTAATAAAGCTATTTGCTGTTGAAAAGGGGATTTCCTGTAAACCATTTTTGTGCTTATATAGCCATAATATTTCAGATTTGTGACGATTAATTTTATAACCTGAAAACGTACCATAATCCTCCAGAATTTTTAAAATAAGTGGAATATTCCTCTTTGAGTCTCTTAAAAAAATCAATAGATCGTCTGCATATAAAGAGAGTATTACTTGGGTATGCCCTATAGAGATACCCTCAAGTTCCTTTCTAAGAAGTACTGCTAGTGGTTCAATGGCAAGATTGAACAAGTAGGGGGAAAGTGGACAGCCCTGCCTGGTCCCTTTTTGAAGGAGAATAGGTGCAGTGGGAAGTCCATTGACTAAGACAGAAGCATTAGAATTATTATAGATTAGCTGAATACAATTTAAAAAAGCACCCTTTAAACTAAATCTTTCTAATGTAAATAACAGATGGTCCCATGTAATTGTATCAAACGCTTTTTCCACGTCAATCATTAGAATGGCAAAATCAGTTGGCAATTTTATGCTCTCTTTTCTACGTTTTTCCCAAAAAAATTCTATTACAGACTGAAACTTCCTTAAATTGTTGGTTGAATTTCTCCCTGTCATAAATCCGGTTTGATTCTTGTGTATCAATAAGTGCATGAACGGCTTTAATCGTTGTGCTATTATACCTGTTAACAATTTATAATCGTTGTTTAATAACGAAATAGGCCTATAGGACCCAATTTGTTCCGGGTCCTTGTCTTTCTTAAGTATCAGAGAAACTAAAGAAGATGTAAAAAGATTAGAATACATTATGCCTGAAGAAAAATAATGGTTAAACAATTTCTCTAGTATTGGCCGAATGTCTTCCCCTAATAACTTATACAATTCTATAGGGAGCTGATCTGGGCCAGGGGCCTTATTGGAGGAAGCTGTTTTGATAGCTTGAGTTATCTCTTCCTCCGTGATTGGAGCATTAATTCTATCCAGATAATCACTAGGAATTTGTGGGATATTAATTTTATCCCAAAAGGCTTGCTTAGTCTGATTGTCAATCGGAACATCTGAGAAAACTTGGACAAAGTAGTCTCTTACATGGTTTCTTATAACTTGTATGTCTGCTGTTTTAACATTATTCACCTTAATAGACTCAATTGTCTGTTTCTTTTGTTTGTATTTAACCAAATTCGCTAGGAATTTCCCCGCCCTTCCTCCATGTCTGTAGTAAAAGGACCGGGATCTTAGATCTTCAGCTTTAACCTTTTGATTTAAAAAAATATCTCCTGTCTTCTCTGAATGTATTTCTCCCAGTTTTCCTTGGATGGGTTATTAATATGTAGGTTAAAGGCATTGCAGAGTTGGTTGGATAACTGAATATCACGCGCTTACGCTTTCCACTTTTTTAATACCATATATGCCTTAATCTTTCCCTTAATAACAGCCTTGAAGGACTCCCACAAAATTTCAATTTTATTTAAATAATGAGAATTGAATTTATAAAATTCTCTCCAGCAAATCTGTAACCAATTTTTAAAATGGGTATCAGAAGTTAGATGCCTAGGGAAGAAGAATCTCCCAATATTATTTAAAGTATGCTCCCTAATATCTAAATCAAGTAGGATAATCGCGTGATCTGAGAGAACAATTTCTTTAATATCAGCTCTGGATTTTAATCTCAGAACTTTCCCATTTACAAAAAAAGTATCTAGTCTGGACAAAGTCTGGTGAGATTTAGATTCTCATGTGTACATTTTACTGTCTGGATTTTGAATCCTCCATATGTCCTTTAAATCTAGATTAGTAGTGAAATTTCTTAACAGCCTTGCCTCCAGTTTGCTGTTGCGGTTTTGAGTCGGTTTGAGTCTATCCAAAGCTGGAAACATAACTGCGTTAAAATCACCTGCTACAACAAGATATTCAGAACAAAACTGTAAGAGCTTAACTTGTAGGCTGTCCCAAAATTTTTTATCTGGTTTGTTTGGTCCATATAAATTACATATAACCAACTTCATACCTTCTATCTCCAAATGCTATAAAATATATCTTTCCTCTTTATCAAGTTCCTGAGAAAGAATTTTATAAGTCAAATGTTTATTAAATAGAAAGGCCACGCCTTTATTCCTTGCACTACATGGGGTTGCTATCACCTCACCTACCCAGCGTGTTTTTAATTTGGGAATCTCTTGGGTTTTTAAATGCGTTTCCTGTAACAGGACAATATCTGAATTATATTTTTTTAATAAACTCAGAATACCTTTGCGCTTGATAGGTGAGGTGATGCCCCCAACATTCCATGACACTATTATAATGCTGTCTTTCATCTATAAAGTTTTACATAGGTATAGGAAAAGGAAAAATGTCTCTAGAAAACAGCTAAAGAGGCGGGCAGAAGGGGGGAAGGAGGGGAGAGGGAAGAGAAAACAACAAAAAAAGAACAAAACAAAAAAAACACTTTACAGTATATCTTATTCGAGAAATAAACAAATCCCAATTACCATATATATCGGACAATAAAGTCCTTATAAGATATTGTATCTTAACATAACATATTGGTTTCACAATATGAATTCACAAATTCTGACATTCACAGTACATTGTGGAGGGTATTTAAGAGGAGTAGGTTGCACTATATTTGTTAT
The DNA here is from genome assembly GCF_027579735.1 of Bombina bombina. Taxonomy (NCBI): domain Eukaryota; kingdom Metazoa; phylum Chordata; class Amphibia; order Anura; family Bombinatoridae; genus Bombina; species Bombina bombina. The sequence goes on along the minus strand of NC_069501.1, from coordinate 422,617,373 downwards.
CTGTCTGAGGAAGGGGTTAACTACCCCGAAACATCACAGTTCAATTAAAGAAGTTGGTGTTTTCAAATCGGAGAGTGCGGGACCTGTTTATTTCATATATATATATATATATATATATATATATATATATATATATATATAAATATATCTTAATCCAATTAGCAGATCTACCCTCCAAGGGCCAGCTAACTGGGTGCAATTATGAAATAGACATGTAACAGAAATATTATGATAGTACATTACTTACATCTTAATAATATCCAACTACAGTAACAACACTGTGTGCACCAATATGAAAGTTAACAATATGAATATTTTTCTGCAATGTAAGTAATTTCCACTCATGTACAAGATGAATATGTATGTATATATATATATATATATATATATATATATATATATATATGCTTGCCATCATTTTTAGAGGTGAAACTGGGACCACCTGGCTCGGTGCCAGTGGGGGTGTGGTCAGGGGCGTGGTCAAGGGGGCATGTCTATTACCGGTCCTTTTAAAGTAGTAGCTTTTATGTGCGTAATGTTTTGTAGATACTCTACCATCCCTCAGTCAAACAACAAGTGAATAACACAGTTTAAATAGACCATAACACCATCCCCTAGTGAAAAAGGCACCATTATGTTGTCATGGCAAACAATACACAACATGAGCAAACAAATCATCTAAATCTCAGATTCTAAATAATGCCAAACATCAAGCATAATTACCACAGACATCCCAACCAAACTAATTTCAGGGAGGTGCCCCCCCCCCGTGCCCCTCACTATACTACCTCACTATAAAGTTTGGGAGTCAGCACAATATAAAGTTTGGGAGTCTGCACAATATAAAGTATGGGAGTCTGCACAATATAAAGTATGGAAGTCTGCACAATATAAAGTATGGGAGTCTGCACAATATAAAATATGGGAGTCTGCACAATATAAAATATGGGAGTCTGTACAATATAAAGTATGGGAGTCTGCACAATATAAAGTATGGGAGTCTGCACAATATAAAGTATGGGAGTCTGCACAAATCACCTATATCAGGTCTGCTGCTATGTCTCGCACTGCACTAGAGTTCAGGAAGGGGGAGAAAAGTCTAGAGAGGAACGCATTAACTATTTACATTAAGCTATAACAAAACAGTGACACCTAGAGGTAGAAATGAGAAGTGCAGGCACAAATTTTCTCTGGCACCACTATTTCCGGAAGATTGTGTTTAATTTGCAGGTGTCAGCAGCTTTTTCAATGCGGGAGACTACCGAAACTTCTAGGAGAGTTGGGATGTCTGTTACCAATTTCATAAAATAGTGAAAAGCATATACATCACACAATTTAATAACTGCAGTGTAATATGTGTTTTATGTGTCTAATTAAGGAACAGAACTGGACACTGATAAGGCATTAATACAACATTGAATGAAATAAGTAAAAAAGAAACACATACCTGCTAAAGCTGTTTAAGAGGCTACGCTATACCATAATGTAGGAAGATTACAGCCAAAAAGTTATCCTGCATGAAGTAAAGCAAGATCCACGCCAAAAATCCTGCCTGTCTGTACTTCCTGGTCATACCCATATGATTCCTCTAAAGGTGTATTACCGGTGATATCACCAGGGGTCAGGGGGGTGTTAAATTACTAGAAAAATAAACAAAGTAGTAATACAAAATTAAAAAACCCTATGCTGCTCTCTCAGCCTGTATTACTAAATGTGAACGTTGAAGGGCACAAACTTTAAGCTAAACAGGGCTGTATGTAACAAATTATCAGCATCTAACTATGCTGGAGAGTCACAGACTCACAGTCAGGTCATTTTGAATAATGTGTCCAGGTTTCAGGCGGTCTTAAACCCGGACACATGATTCAAAACCCGGAGGGGGAAACCCTACTGGGACAGAATGAACAACCGGGTGGGACACTGGGACAGTGCCTCAAAACAGGGACAATCCCAGTCAAACTGGGACTTCTGGTAAGCCTATATATATATATATATATTATAGGAACACTTTACATTCTCAAGTGTCTGCAGGGAGAGGAATTCACATCAATTTTTGATTCCTCAGGACTTGGATTTAGGGCTTGCATTGTATGTCTGGTGGGAAATTGGATTCATGTTCATATGCAGGCTGTGGTGATATGGTTTGACCTGCTTAAAATTACATATCTAGCTCCCCCGTCATGTAGTATATTAGCAATTTGAGCAGTTCTATCATGAAAGCAGATAAACTAAAGTTTTCTATTCATTGAAGCAATGCTTAAAGGGAAAATATACACTCATTTCCATATAACTGCATGTAATAGACACTAATATAAATAATAATATGCACAGATACAGATATTAAAATCCAGTATAAAACTGTTTAAAAACTTACTTAGAAGCTCTCAGTTTATGTCTGTTAAAAAGGTAGCTGGAAAGCCCACTGCAAGTGGCAAATAAGACACTCCCCCCTCCCCCTTATTTTGCATATGAAAAGACCCTTTACACAAACAGGAGCAAGCTGGAGTAGGTAGCTGATGGTATTCTCATAAAACTTTGAGGCTTGGATAGGAGTCTGAAAATCAGAGCAATGTTATTTAAAAATAAGCAAAACTAAACATTTAAAAAAAAAAAAACCAACTTTATGGGCTATATAAATAGATCATCTACAAAACATTTATGCAAAGAAAAAAATTGAGTGTATAGTGTGCCTTTAAGGGGCAACCAAGTTTAGGAGGCAACAGCTTTTACAGAGATGGGGCAATTTGTCTGTTGCTTTCATATAAACCACATTAATATTTCGCTTGCCTAGAGGTAGAGGGTCACATTATGGTACAATATCAACATCAATAAATCTTCAAACAACAGTGTAGCTGAATGCACTACACAAGCATATTATGAATTGACAGGAAATTGAAAGTGCTTACACATCTGTGAAATAACTGTATAATCTCAAACAATGGGTACACAAACCCATATATCAATATAATTTATCTTAAAATAATACAAAAAGCATCTTGAGATTGTAATACAAAATCTTTAATTATGTATAGTCAAAAAGTTAAAGTGCGCAAGTGATTGAATAACCACTGCAGTAATCAAGATGTTAGCACATCAAAGAAAGTTTTCCCAGTGTGGCTGGTATTTTCTTTCATTGTAAGGCTACATATATCTTTTGTAAATACAAAGGGGCATATGTATCAAGGTCTGGCGGACCTGATCCGACACTGAGGATCAGGTCCGCCAGACCTCGCTGAATAAGGCGAGCAATACGCTCGCCATATTCAGCATTGCACCAGCAGCTGCTGGTGCAACACCGCCCCCTGCAGACTCGCGGCCAATCTGCCACCAGCAGGGGGTGTCAATCAACCCGATCGTACTCGATCAGGTTGTATTGTGGCAATGTCTGTCCGCCTGCTCAGAGCAGGCGGACAGGTTATGGAGCAGCGGTCTTTGTGACCGCTGCTTCATAATTGCTGTTTCTGGCGAGCCTGTAGGCTCGCCAGAAACACGGGGCATCAAGCTCCATTTGGAGCTTGATACATATGCCCAAAGGTATTCATGTCCCTTTAACCTAAAATATAACAGGCTTAAACTGATGATTAATCCTAGTGTTTTTGAAACGCTAGGATTTACCAGTTGTACAAATAAAGGGATATTTCAGTCATGAAGTATTAAATACTTGATGCTGAAAGTTCCTTAATTTGCAGTGAGTTTATGCGGAGCTGAGTGTCTCCGGTCACTTACGGCAAAATGCTATTTCCTCAATAAGGTGACATTTCCACCTCTTAGCCAATAGCGTGCTAGCCATCCGTCATAATGCCAATGGGCCCGTACGCTTATTGGCTAAGAGGTGGAAACATCATCTTATTGAAAAAATTGTATTTTGCCATGGGTGGCCGGAGGCGCTCAGCTCAGCATAAACTTGCTGCAAATTAAGGAACTTTCAGAATGAAGTTTTTTTATACTTCATGACTGAAAGTCCCCTTTATTCGTAGCGCAAGGAATTTCCATCACTTTAAAATACCATTAAACACAGTAGAATTGCATAACCAACAAATGCATAATCTAAAGACAATGGAAAATCACTTAGTACCTGATATTCAAAACCTCTCCGCTCAGGTAAAATATTTTAAAAGGTCTCATCGGTATGATGAGGCCCTTAAAAAATTTAGAAACAGAAATTTTAGTTTGAGACATGTTTATGTTGCTATGTAAGTGTTCGTTATGTGAAATAGAGACTCCTACATAACAATACAAGGTCTAAAAAAAAAAAAAAATATTTTGCTTGATTTCTCTCCATATTGGCAAGGTTTTGAACATCAGGCTTTAGTCTGAATTTCATGTAAGTAGCAGATTTTTTTTTCTGACAGATTTCAAAGTTAGTTTAATTCTCCTTCCCCCCTGCATCACGTGACAGCCATCAGCCAATCACAAAATGCATATAGGTATAGTCTGTGAAGCTTGCACATGCTCAGTAGGAGCTGGTGCCTCAGAAAGTGTTTATATAAAACAGATTTTACATATTTTCATAATGGAAGTGAATTGGACAGTTATTTACAATTGCGTGCTCTATCTGAATCATGAAAGTTTAATTTTGACATTCATGGTTAACCAAAGATCTAGATTTTTAGATTTCATCAACAATATTGTACACTATAAGCATAAAATGTGGCATGTGGGTAAAGGAGAAAAGTGAAAGCAAAGGCAAAGGGATAGAGTGATAGGACGAATAAATAGGGCGCTACCAGATAAAAAAAAGTGAGAAATGGCTATGGTATGGCATAAGAGAAGCAGCAATAGGGGAAATAAATATGACCATTTCCAGTCCACTAAGGACAGTAGACATGCCAGAGATCTGCCTGGCTGCAATAGATACATTAAAGGGATAGTAAAGCCAAATTAGACTTTCATGAATCAGATAGGGCACATAATTTTAAACAACTTTCTAATTTACTTTTATCATCAAATGTGCTTTGTTCTCTTGGTATTCTTTGTTGAAAGCTAAACCTAGGCAGGCTCATATGCTAATTTCTAAGCCCTTGAGGGCCGCCTCTTATCTAAATGCATTTGACAATTTTTCACAACTAGAGGGTGTTAGTTCATGTGTTTCATATAAATAACATTGTGCTCATGCACGTGGAGTTATTTGAGTCAGCACCAATTGCCTGAAATGCAAGTCTGTCAAAAGATCTGAGATAAGGAGGCAGTCAGCAGAAGCTTGGATACAAGGTAATCACAGAGGTAAAACATATATTTCTATAACAGTGTTGGTTATGCAAAACTGGGGAATAGTAAATAAAGGGATTATCTATCACCTAGATTACGAGTTTTGCGTTAGAGGCTGTGTGGTGCTAACGAGCAGTTTATGCTCACCGCTCACTTACAGACAGCGCTGGTATTACGGGTTTTTACAAACCAGACAAGAAGTTAGCGCTGAGCAAAATTTTGCTCATTACCGCACTCCAATAACAGCGCTGCTTTACGTTAGTGGTGAGCTGGTGTAACGTGCTCGTGCATGATTTCCCATAGGAATCAACGGGGAGAGCCGGCTGAAAAAAAGTCTAACTCCTGCAAAAAAGCAGCGTAAAACTCCTTAACGCAGCCCCATTGATTCCTATGGGGAAATACATTTTATGTCTACAACTAACACCCTAACACAAACCCCGAGTCTAATCACCCCTTATCTTACACTTATTAACCCCTAATCTGCCGCCCCCGAGATCGCCGACACCTACATTATAATTATTAACCCCTAATCTGCCACTCCAGACACCACCGCCACCTACATTATAGTTATGAACCCCTAATCTGCTGCCCCCAACATCGCTGACACCTACATTATATTTATTAACCCCTAATCTGCCGCCCCAATGTCGCCGCAACCTAACTATACTTTTTAACCCCTAATCTGCCGCCCCCAACATCGCCGCCACTATAATAAACATATTAAACCCTAAACTGCCTCACTCCCGCCTCACAAACATTAGTTAAATATTATTAACCCCTAATCTGCTGGCCCTAACATCGCCAACACCTACCTACATTTATTAACCCCTAATCTGCTGCCCCCAACGTCGCCGCCACTATATTAAAGTTATTAACCCCTAAACCTAAGTCTAACCCTAAACCTAACACCCCTTAACTTAAAAATAATTAAAAGAAATCGAAATAAAAATTACTTTCATTACCTAAATTATTCCTATTTAAAACTAAATACTTACCTATAAAATAAACCCTAAGCTAGCTACAATATAACTAATAGTTACATTGTAGCTATTTTAGGGTTTATTTTTATTTTACAGGCAAGTTTGTATTTATTTTAACTAGGTACAATAGTTCTTAAATAATTATTAACTATTTAATAACTACCTAGATAAAATAAATACAAGTACCTGTAAAATAAAACCTAACCTAAGATACAATTTCACCTAACACTACACTATAATTAAATTATTTCCATAAATTAAATACAATTAAATTATCTAAAGTAAAAAAAAACAAACAAACACTAAATTACAGAAAATAATAAACAAATTACAAGATTTTTAAACTAATTACATCTAATCTAACCCCCCTAACAAAATAAAAAAGCCCACCAAAATAAAAAGCCCTACCCTACACTAAATTACAAATAGCCCTTAAAAGGGCCTTTTGCGTCGCATTGCCCCAAAGTAATCAGCTCTTTTACCTGTAAAAAAATTACGAATCCCCCCTAACATTTAAACCCACCACCCACACAACCAACCCTACTCTAAAACCCACCAAATACCCCCTTAAAAAAACCTAACACTAACCCCTTGAAGATCACCTTACCGGGAGAAGTCTTCATCCAACCGGGCCGAAGTCCTCAACGAAGCCGGGAGAAGTCTTCATCCAAGCCGGGCGAAGTGGTCCTCCAGACGGGCAGAAGTCTTCATCCAGACGACATCTTCTATCTTCATCCATCCGGCGCGGAGCGGGTCCATCTTCAAGACATCCTATGTGGAGCATGCTCTTCATCCGACGGCTTTTCTGGAATGAAGGTTCCTTTAAATGACGTCATCCAAGATGGTGTCCCTTCAGTTCTGATTGGCTGATAGAATTCTATCAGCCAATCGAAATTAAGGTAGAAAAAATCCTATTGGCTGATGCAATCAGCCAATAGGATTAAAGTTCAATCCTATTGGCTGATGCAATCAGCCAATTGGATTGAGCTGGCATTCTATTGGCTGTTCCAATCAGCCAATAGAATGCGAGCTCAATCCTATTGGCTGATTGCATCAGCCAATAGGATTTTTTCTACCTTAATTCTGATTGGCTGATAGAATTCTAGAATTGAAGGGACCATCTTTGATGACGTCATTTAAAGGAACCTTCATTCCAGAAGAGCCGTCGGATGAAGAGGATGCTCCGCGTCTGATGTCTTGAATATGGACCCGCTCCGCGCCGGACGGATGAAGATAGAAGATGTTGTCTGGATGAAGACTTCTGCCTGTCTGGAGGACCATGTCAGGCTCACAAATATGCCTGCAACAAAACAAAGATTGGATTGGACCACAGCCACTGAGTTAGCAAAATATTATGTAGTTGTAGCAGATTGTGTGCAAAGAGCAGTTACATAGGCATTACCCCAAAGTAATGTGTAAAAGCACAACAGACACAACTTGCATTTGATTTGAGAATGATAGCTCACAGGTAGGTAAGGCTTCACAAGCATTAGCAGGGTGATAGTGATACAGCAACCTGACTGTGAACTAAATGTCAGAGTAAAAATAGTAAACAATATAAAGCATGATTTATGCGCAAAATAGAAAAATAAGTAATGGCCAAATATTACATAGGTATACGAGTAATGCGTATTGTAGTACCTGGTAATCTGATGAAAAAGGATTTAGGAAAAACAGTGTTTGCAGGTCAGCTCCGATGAAGCAGTTTAGCTTAGAGTGGAAAGCTGTAAGGCGCTCTGCTTGGCGTGTGACGTCACAGAGGCGGCAGATCCGGTTGAGCTGTGTAAAGTTCTGACAGGCACAGTGAATTGTAACAGGCGTGATACTCTGGAGCTGGAGAGCTAATCAGAGTGCAGCTCAGTTAGTAGCAAAATGAACAATACCAAGCAAGGAGGTAACTGGGAGGCTGGTATTTATGTAGATCCTGAAGATTAGTTAAAGGGGCAGTAAGAAAGGCAAAAACCTGACAGGACTCCCCCCCCCTAAGAGCAACTCCGGTGCTCAAGAAGTAGGACGGTCAGGGTTGCGTTGATGGAATCTGGAGATGAGTCTAGGAGCTGATATGTTGGATGATGGTTCCCAGGAGTTATGTTCTGAGGAATATCCCTTCCATTTAATCAGGTACTGTAGAATGCCTCTTCGTCTTCTAGAATCCAGGATGTTCTCCACTTCATACTCCATGTTCGGGTCAATAGAGACCGGAGGTAGGGATTGTCCAGTTGGATGATCACGTAGATGTTTATAGGGTTTAAGCAAAGATACATGAAATGTAGGGTGTATCTTGAGCATGGAGGGTAGTGTGAGACGGACAGCATTACAGTTGATGATGCGCTGGATGGGAAATGGACCTATGAACAGAGGTGAGAGTTTCCTTGAGGGTGTACATAAACGTAGATTTTTGGTGGAAAGCCACACAAGGTCACCAACAGAATAAGCAGGAGGAGGAATATGTTTTCGATCATAATACCTCTTTTGCACAACTTTAGCAGTATCAATGGTTCGTTTGATGGTGGCAAAGTTGGTGACAATGGAGGAAGTGAGATCTGAAATATGTGGGTGATCAGGAATTTTTTCGGGGAGAAATTGAAATTTGGGGTGGAACCCATAATTAATATAGAAAGGAGTCTGTTTGGTAGTGGAATGTACAGTGTTGTTGAAAACAAATTCGGCATAATGAAGGTATTGGGACCAGGTGTTTTGTGCAGTATGACAATAAGAGCGTAGAAACTGTTCCACCCACTGATTGCAGCGCTCAGTTTGCCCGTTAGTCTGTGGATGGTATGAGGAAGATAATCTTTTCTCGATGCAGAATTGTTCGCAGAAGGCAGACCATAGGGCACTGGTAAATTGCGATCCACGATCTGTGAGGATGTTAGAGGGCAAGCCATGTAATTTAAATACGTTAGTCATTAGTAGTTGTATGGTTTCAGCAGCAGTAGGTAACTTGTGATATGGAATCAGGTGAAGCATTTTGCTGAATAAGTCCACTACAACTAGAATTGTTGTGTAATTACTAGAGTTTGGTAAATCCACTATGTAGTCGAGAGCAATGTGCTGCCATGGCTTATCAGGAGTAGGAATAGATAGTAACAAGCCGTAAGGTGGTCTTTTAATCCTCTTTGTAGTAGTACAAACATAACAGGAGTTAATGTACCTGGTCACATCAGATGTTATAGTTGGCCACCAATAGGATCTGATAATTAGTTCCTTGGTTTTAGTTATGCCACAGTGTCCCCCCAAGGGTGAATCATGAGCAGATTTCAGTAGCTGGTTACGAAGTGATGGTGGGATGTATATCTTGCCCTGGTAGCAGTAGAGACCAGCTGAATTCTTGAGTAATAAGTTAGTAGGTAATGTTGAGTCTTTAGTTTGTTCAGTCCGTAGGTATGTAGTAGTGTCAGCTGAGAAGAGAAGAATGTTTTCCTTGGGGATAACCAATTGAGGGGTAGGGGAGTGATGTTCAATACCTGGCAAACGTGATAGAGCATCTGCCTTTCCGTTCTTATTGGCAGGCCGGTAAGTGATGAGGTAGTTGAACCTAGAGAAAAACAGATTCCAACGTACTTGACGTGCTGAAAGGGTTCTGGTGGTCTTGAGGTATTGTAAATTACGGTGATCAGTATATACTATGGTGGGTGTAGTGGAGCCTTCAAGTAAGTGTCTCCATTGTTCAAATGCTGCTTTGATTGCAAGAAGCTCTTTTTATCCGATCGGGTATTGTCTCTCTGCGTCTGTTAGAGTCCTGGAGTAATAGGCGACAGGATGTAGAGGTTGTTGGAATGCATCTCTTTGTGACAAGACTGCGCCGAGAGCGAAATCAGAAGCATCGACTTCCAATACAAAGGGTAATTCTGTGTTAGGATACCTGAGTATTGGGGCTGTAGTGAAACTTGTTTTAAGATGGTCGAAAGCATTTTGAGCGTGGGGTGTCCATGCAAATTTGATTTTCTGTTTGGTTAAATTAGTAAGAGGTTTTGCGAGCATGGAATAGTTCTTAATAAACTTCCTATAAAAGTTTGCGAATCCAAGGAAGCTTTGGACCTCTTTCCTAGTGGTTGGAATTGGCCAGTTCAGAACTGCTTGGATTTTATTATTATCCATGCATATGCCTTTGTCAGATATAATGTATCCTAGGAAGGGAATGCTGTTGGTATGGAAGATACATTTTTCTGCTTTCACAAATAATGAATTACTTTGTAGGCGTGTGAGAACTTGGCGGACATGATTCTTATGTTCAGCTAGGGTTTTGGAGAAAATGAGAATATCGTCCAGATATATAACTACAAAGGAATCCAAAATATCCTTGAAAATGTCGTTGATCAGATGCTGGAAAGTGGCAGGAGCATTGCAGAGACCGAATGGCATGACGACATATTCAAACAGCCCATACCGTGTACGGAATGCCGTCAGCCATTCATCTCCTGCCCGCATTCTGATCAAATTATAAGCTCCACGGAGATCCAGCTTGGTAAAAATTTTGGATCCCTGTAGATGCTCTATTAATTCGGATATGAGGGGTAAGGGGTAGCGATTCTTTACAGTAACTTTGTTCAGTTGTCTGTAGTCGACTATCGGTCTGAGCGAACCATCTTTGTTTTTCACAAAGAAGATTCCAGCGGCGGATGGAGAGGTTGAGGGTCTGATGAAACCCTTTTTTAAGTTATCATCAAGATATGTTCTTAGGTGTTGTAGCTCGGGTTTAGACAGTGGAAAAATATGTCCGCAGGGTATGACTGCTCCAGGAAGTAAATCTATAGGGCAGTCATACGGTCTGTGTGGAGGGAGATTCTCAGATTCAGTTTTACTGAATACATGAGAGAATTCCTGATATTCTGGGGGAACAATAGATATGTGAGAATCTGTAGATGGCTGTAGAAGTAAGTGTGGGAAACAGGTGGATTTACAGTAAGTAGAGTTAAATTGAATTGTAAGTGAGGACCATGAGATACAAGGGTCGTGTTGCCTGAGCCACTCTAAGCCTAAAATTAGAGGGAAGTCAGGGGATGTGATTACATCAAACTTAACAAATTCCCTATGGTTACAGGGGGTTGACATGAGAATAGGAATGGTTTCATATAAGACAGGTCCTGAGGACAAAAGTTCACCATCTATACCCCTTAAAGGAACAGGACACAATTTCTTGAGAAGGGGTATTTTATTTATGTTACAGAAATTCACATCCAAATATGATAGGGCGGCTCCTGAATCAATAATCCCTTGAACGTTCACTCGTGTTTGGTCCCACTGTAATACAAGAGGCATATTGCAGTAATGGCTAGATTTTAGTACAGTTTTAATAGAACAAGAGGGTGTGTTTTGCTTACCCATTTTCTGACGGGGAAGATTTGGACAGTCTTTTACCCCATGATCATCTGCGGCACAGTACATGCATAAGTTCAGAGACCTACGTCTTAGCTTCTCCTGAGTACTTAGGGGTCCCCGCAAGAAGGCTATATCCATTGGTTCCGGTAGGGATTTAGAATATGTATTGACAGCAGTTGGTGTAGGTTTGTGCCTAGGGTGTAAATCATGGTAGGATCTTTCGTGATGTCTTTCCCTAAGTCTCCTATCAATGCAAATGCTGAGGTCTATGAGCTGTTCTAGGGTTGGTGGTATTTGAGTGCGTGACAACTCATCCTTAATGGCCTCAGAGAGTCCTAGCCTAAATTGGTTACGAAGGGACAAGTTGTTCCACTGGGTATCAGGGGCCCACCTCTTAAATTCTGCTATGTATTCCTCTACGTCTCTTTTCCTCTGCTTTAGGGACCTCATAGCATTTTCAGCAGTTTGTTGTTTGAAGGGGTCCTCATAAATTTGTGCTAAAGCAGAGAAAAAGGAGTCTAGAGAATTAAGGATATCATCATTCTGTTCAAGGAAAGTATTTGCCCATGCTCTGGGCTCAGCTCTGAGATAGGAAATTGTGGTCATAACTTTTACCCTATCATTGGGGTAAGTGAAAGGCTTAAGGGTAAACAATAGGTAGCATGAGTTTTTAAATTCTCTAAAGACCTTTCTGTCCCCAGAGAAGGGTTCTGGGTAGCTGATATGCGGTTCTTGTGGGGGGGTTTCCTCTCCACAACATCTTTAATGTACGTTTTTAAGTTGTCATTTTCTAACTTAAGTGTGTTAAGTCCTTCAGTAAGGAGATCAACTTTAGTAGTAAGTGTTTGTATGTGTGAGGCCATTTCAGTTGGGTCCATTTTATTTTTTAAGGCTTGGTATTTCTGTCAGGCTCACAAATATGCCTGCAACAAAACAAAGATTGGATTGGACCACAGCCACTGAGTTAGCAAAATATTATGTAGTTGTAGCAGATTGTGTGCAAAGAGCAGTTACATAGGCATTACCCCAAAGTAATGTGTAAAAGCACAACAGACACAACTTGCATTTGATTTGAGAATGATAGCTCACAGGTAGGTAAGGCTTCACAAGCATTAGCAGGGTGATAGTGATACAGCAACCTGACTGTGAACTAAATGTCAGAGTAAAAATAGTAAACAATATAAAGCATGATTTATGCGCAAAATAGAAAAATAAGTAATGGCCAAATATTACATAGGTATACAAGTAATGCGTATTGTAGTACCTGGTAATCTGATGAAAAAGGATTTAGGAAAAACAGTGTTTGCAGGTCAGCTCCGATGAAGCAGTTTAGCTTAGAGTGGAAAGCTGTAAGGCGCTCTGCTTGGCGTGTGACGTCACAGAGGCGGCAGATCCGGTTGAGCTGTGTAAAGTTCTGACAGGCACAGTGAATTGTAACAGGCGTGATACTCTGGAGCTGGAGAGCTAATCAGAGTGCAGCTCAGTTAGTAGCAAAATGAACAATACCAAGCAAGGAGGTAACTGGGAGGCTGGTATTTATGTAGATCCTGAAGATTAGTTAAAGGGGCAGTAAGAAAGGCAAAAACCTGACAGACCACTTCATCTGGCTTGGATGAAGACTTCTCCCGGCTTCGTTGAGGACTTCGGCCCGGTTGGATGAAGACTTCTCCTGGTAAGGTGATCTTCAAGGGGTTAGTGTTAGGTTTTTTTAAGGGGGTATTGGGTGGGTTTTAGAGTAGGGTTGGTTGTGTGGGTGGTGGGTTTTAATGTTGGGGGGTGATTTGTAATTTCTTTGTACAGGTAAAAGAGCTGATTACTTTGGGGCAATGCCCCGCAAAAGGCCCTTTTAAGGGCTTTTTGTAATTTAGTGTAGGGTAGGGCTTTTTATTTTGGGGGGGGGGCTTTTTTATTTTGTTAGGGGAATTAGATTAGGTGTAATTAGTTTAAAAATCTTGTAATTTGTTTATTATTTTCTGTAATTTAATGTTGTTGTTTTTTGTACTTTAGCTAATTTTATATAATTGTATTTAATTTAGGTAAGTCATTTAATTATAGTGTAGTGTTAGGTGTTATTGTAACTTAGGTTAGGTTTTATTTTACAGGTACTTTTGTATTTATTTTAGCTAGTTTTCTAGTAAATAGTTAATAACTATTTAAAAACTATTCTACCTAGTTAAAATAAATACAAACTTGCCTGTAAAATAAAAATAAACCCTAAGATAGCTACAATGTAACTATTAGTTATGTTGTAGCTATCTTAGGGTTTATTTTATAGGTAAGTATTTAGTTTTAAATAGGAATCATCTAGTTAATTATAGTAATTTTTATTTAGATTTATTTAAATTATATTTAAGTTAAGGGGGGTTAGGGTTAGACTTAGATTTAGGGGTTAATAACTTTAGTATAGTGGCGGCGACGTTGGGGTGGCAAATTAGGGGTTAATAAATGTAGGTAGGTGTCGGCGATGTTAGGGACGGCAGATTAGGGGATAATAATATTTAACTAATGTTTGCGAGGCGGGAGTGCGGCGGTTTAGGGGTTAATATATTTATTATAGTGGCGGGCGATGTCCGGTTCGGCAGATTAGGGGTTAAAAATTTTTTTTAGTGTTTGCGATGCGGGAGAGCCTGGGTTTAGGGGTTAATAGGTAGTTTATGGGTGTTAGTGCACTTTTTAGCACTTTAGTTAAGAGTTTTATGCTACAGCGTTATAGTGTAAAACCCTAAATACTGACTTTAAAATGCGGTACCAGTCTTGACAGGAGAGGGTCTACCGCTCACTTTTTGGCAGACTCGTAATACCGGCGCTATGCAAGTCCCATTGAAAAAAGAGGATACGCAATTTACGTAAGTGTATTTGCGGTGTTTCCAAGTCTGGCCAAAAAATTGAGCGGTGAGCCTGTACCTTCAAGACTCGCAATACCAGCGGGCGTTAAAAAGCAGCGGTAGGACCTCTTAACGCTGCATTTTTAACCTAACGCACAACTCATAATGTAGCCATATATTTTTAAACAATAACATTTTTGGTGTTTACTATCCCTTTAATCATATTCAGGAAATGTAATTTCTCCTAAAGCAGAATGTTCCTTAAATAGTTCTTCATTAGAGACTGTCAGAAATAGAAGTGAGACAACCTTTATAAATGAAGGTAAGACTGACAAGGGTACAAATGCAAAAAGAATCAGTTGTTTAAATAAGGGTTTCACTCAAGGTATGCAGAAACACAAGAGGGAGCACTGATATGAGAGGAAGTTAATGTTTTCAGTTTTCAAATACCTGCTAGGAACATGCAAACACACTATACACACACACTACACAAACACACAATCTATACACACACACACTCACACACACATAAAAAAAATATATACACACACGTTATACACACACACACACTCACACAATCTACACACACACATACACACACACAGACACAAACTATACTCACACACTACACACAAACATATTAGATTTTTGCACATTTCATTTTGTTCAAGATTAGTTCCTGGAGTCAACAGATTTGGCCAGATTTTGACACTATTATTTGTAAATGGAATTAGTCAACTCCCTTTTAACTATTAGGAACTGTTTCAAGCCAAAAGATAAGCAGTTGAACAGCAGCTGAAACTTAAATAAAGTTAATGCAGTGTCTACTGCTTTTGTTACATGTCCGCAACAGCACAAATTTTTTTTTGGTGATGCATACATATTTGTTAGCTAACACAGGAATCAATGAACTAATAATTACATTGATTTTCTGTTTATTGAATGGGGTACATTATAACTTCTGAAGCCATCCCTGCACTTAGAAGAACAGTTTTCACAGTATGAACAAAGGAAATATTTTTTTTGATGTACAATGTATACCTTCATTACTTATTTTGATCTAAGATAAAAGAAATCTAGATTTCAGCATTTCAAGTTTCAACAATATATATATATATATATATATATATATATATATATATATATATATATATATATATATATATATATATATACCCTCTGTGTATCTGCACTCACAGTTCAAATGTGTCTTCAACCAGGGGGTTTGGAAAATAAATCAATATTTATTAAATGGTGAGGTTTAGGGGTCTGAGGAAGGGCTCTGTGAACCCTGAAATGTCACCATTTAATAAATATTGATTTATTTTCCAAACCCAGTGAGTGCAGTCCCTGCTTGGAACTTCTAAAAAAATATGTAACTTGATCTTCTCCATATAAGTATTCTTTCAAAAGAAAGAAGGTGAAACAGAACAATCCTAAAATGATTTCTACTTACTTCTAGAGACCTCAATCTGAATCAGGATCCATGTAAGCCCATACCCCTCATCCACTCTGGAATTTGTACAAAGAGGTCACACAAAGAACGTTTGGGAACAGGATTTTGACCTCCCTCCTGAAATGGTTAACCTTCTGTTGGGGAGGTGAGGACTACACCTGCAAAAAAAGAACGAACGAGTGGGTGCTTGAGGGAAAGGGAGATGAGATCCACAGTGGCTATATACAACACAGAGCTTCATTCATAACTCATAAAAGCTGAGGTTGTTACACGTAAGTGTTCAATTGGCTACATTGTTTTGAACTATTTTCAAGTTACTTGACATACTACACTAGGAAGGCCTTTTTTGCTGTGCGCCCTTCCCTCTTCTGTTTTAGATTTTAGCTTGGAGGATCTCCCTTGCCTAAGTTGACTCCTTTATACACCTGGGATTAGGCTGCAAGTAAGAAACACCTTTCTTCTTGTCCACTCACCCCCCTTCACATGTAATTTGACGTTTTGGGATTAAAACAAGGAGAGACTTGGGTCATTTATATTTACTAGTGCTGTATTACTCTGTTTTCGAATATATATATATATATATATATATATATATATATATATATAATGTTAAACAATGATTTTGAGGATGAGAAATTAAAAAAATATATATGTTAAGAATCCTTATTTTTAGTAGCTATTAGTAGCTGTTTCCTGAAGTGTCCATAAGTGCCGATGGTTGGGGAGTCTGAAGCTGTCTGAATACTATTGATTGCTGCTTTGTAAGCTACCGCTTTACTATTCCTACCATGCTTTGCATGTGCCCTTGCTGATCTCTACCGGAGTGTGCAACAATTTCAGCTACTAAGTTCAGCTCACTGCTTTGACTTGCCGACATCTATTGTCACTATCCGTTAACACTACTGCTGAGAGCTTCATCCCACTAGTCTAAGGGTGTCATCAGTCATCAGTTTATGTCACTTTTGACTATTATATATATATATATATATATGTATATGCAGTATATATATATATATATATATATATATATATATATATCAGGTGTGCTAGCTGGAGGCGCTGGTTCAGCTTAGTGCAAACTTGTATTAGTCGTTGGTGTCTTCCTTTCCTTCCTCGGTTGTATAACTCTAGGTGCAAAATAGTGGTGCTGAAATATCAGGCAATACACCATACAAAGGTGAATATCTACTCACAGTGTATATTGCAGGTTACCGGCTCCTTCCCGATATGAAAAGACAATATCACAGATTCAGTAAAAAAGTGTGTCTTTATTTGGCTCAACGCGTTTCAACGGTCCCAGCCATCTTTCTCAAGAGCAATAAAAGTGCTTTACAAACCAAAGCATTGCACATGCTTTGGTTTGTAAAGCACTTTTATTGCTCTTGAGAATCATGGTTTGGTTTGTAAAGCACTTTTATTGCTCTTGAGAAAGACGGCTGGGACCGTTGAAACGCGTTGAGCCAAATAAAGACACACTTTTTTACTGAATCTATGATATTGTCTTTTCATATTGGGAAGGAGCCGGTAACCTGCAATATACACTGTGAGTAGATAATCACCTTTGTATGGTGTATTGCCTGATATTTCAGCACCACTATTTTGCACCTAGAATTATACAACCGAGGAAGGAAAGGAAGACACCAACGACTAATACAAGTTTGCACTAAGCTGAACCAGTGCCTCCAGCTAGCACACCTGATCTATTCACACAGACCTTGGGAGAGACTGTGGGACGGCTGCGGTTCACCAGAAGGGGAAAGTATTAACACATATTATACACCTGTTTGCATGTATATATATATATATATAGGGAGTGCAGAATTATTAGGCAAGTTGTATTTTTGAGGATTAATTTTATTATTGAACAACAACCATGTTCTCAATGAACCCAAAGCTGAATAGTTTTGGAAGTAGTTTTTATTTTGTTTTTAGTTATAGCTATTTTAGGGGGATATCTGTGTGTGCAGGTGACTATTACTGTGCATAATTATTAGGCGACTTAACAAAAAACAAATATATACCCATTTCAATTATTTATTTTTACCAGTGAAACCAATATAACATCTCAACATTCACAAATATACATTTCTGACATTCAAAAACAAAACAAAAACAAATCAGTGACCAATATAGCCACCTTTCTTTGCAAGGACACTCAAAAGCCTGCCATCCATGGATTATGTCAGTGTTTTGATCTGTTCACCATCAACATTGCGTGCAGCAGCAACCACAGCCTCCCAGACACTGTTCAGAGAGGTGTACTGTTTTCCCTCCTTGTAAATCTCACATTTGATGATGGACCACAGGTTCTCAATGGGGTTCAGATCAGGTGAACAAGGAGGCCATGTCATTCGATTTTCTTCTTTTATACCCTTTCTTGCCAGCCACGCTGTGGAGTACTTGGACGCGTGTGATGGAGCATTGTCCTGCATGAAAATCATGTTTTTCTTGAAGGATGCAGACTTCTTCCTGTACCACTGCTTGAAGAAGGTGTCTTCCAGAAACTGGCAGTAGGACTGGGAGTTGAGCTTGACTCCATCCTCAACCCGAAAAGGCCCCACAAGCTCATCTTTGATGATACCAGCCCAAAACAGTACTCCATCTCCACCTTGCTGGCGTCTGAGTCGGACTGGAGCTCTCTGCCCTTTACCAATCCAGCCACGGGCCCATCCATCTGGCCCATCAAGACTCACTCTCATTTCATCAGTCCATAAAACCTTAGAAAAATCAGTCTTGAGATATTTCTTGGCCCAGTCTTGACGTTTCAGCTTGTGTGTCTTGTTCAGTTGTGGTCGTCTTTCAGCCTTTCTTACCTTGGCCATGTCTCTGAGTATTGCACACCTTGTGCTTTTGGGCACTCCAGTGATGTTGCAGCTCTGAAATATGGCCAAACTGGTGGCAAGTGGCATCTTGGCAGCTGCACGCTTGACTTTTCTCAGTTCATGGGCAGTTATTTTGCGCCTTGGTTTTTCCACACGCTTCTTGCGACCCTGTTGACTATTTTGAATGAAACGCTTGATTGTTCGATGATCATGCTTCAGAAGCTTTGCAATTTTAAGAGTGCTGAATCCCTCTGCAAGATATCTCACTATTTTTGACTTTTCTGAGCCTGTCAAGTCCTTCTTTTGACCCATTTTGCCAAAGGAAAGGAAGTTGCCTAATAATTATGCACACCTGATATAGGGTGTTGATGTCATTAGACCACACCCCTTCTCATTACAGAGATGCACATCACCTAATATGCTTAATTGGTAGTAGGCTTTCGAGCCTATACAGCTTGGAGTAAGACAACATGCATAAAGAGGATGATGTGGTCAAAATACTAATTTGCCTAATAATTCTGCACTCCCTGTATATATATATATATATATATATATATATATATATATATATATATATATATATATAATAGAGTTACAAGATCTAAGGGACACTTTATCGATGATGAGCAAAATACTCAAAAAGTAAAGGATGAATTATTAGACTAGATTTTGGTTGTAGCATTTCAACCCGCTTATTTTAAATTAAATAATGAATAAAAATAGCTGCCCCTATTATTACTTTTATTAATTAACAATTTCACATGCAAAACATTGCTGAAAACACACAGATAACAATATGGCAGGCATATTCAGCTGTCCTACTAGTTGTAAATGGGGATTTTTTAAAGTTGTTTAAGCAGAAGACTCCATCCATTTATGGTTCTTTTTATTGTATATTCACACACAATAACACATTTGATATGTTAAGTAAATTATTCACGACAGATATCACTTCAAAATAAAACACATTATTAATTTCATTTTGCTATTCAACTCTCCCTCTCTGTGCTGTCCATCCCTTTCTTTGCTTTTTCAAATTTCGTTGTAAACCGTCATGATACAAAAGCACGAGACATCCCTTCAAAAAGTTATCATTTGATAGTATACAGGGCTTGGGACTCTTTATGGTTGTATGTCTATTTATAACTTGTGCTTATACACTGCCAAAAGAACCTTTGAGATACATAACTGATAATGCTTAATTTGGAAATTATTATTACTGCCTCTCTTTCTCTTTCACATTCATATCTTAGCTCACCTGGATCTATTTTCGGCCATTGCTATGTCTATGAGAGACACTTCATAATTGTTAGACTGCAATGGATGGTTTAGTAATATTGTTAGTAAAACTAAAAACAACAGTGGACTTACATAGAAAAATTATACATGCAGAACACACAATCTCCTACCAGGAATCAAACCCGGTTTGCTCAGGTGCAAAGTTATGGCCTAAATCACCAATACACCAATGTATCTTCTGTATTCATATGAAATATCAACAGTTACGTGTATATGTTAATAAATACAGAATAAATACAAAACGGACATACATGTACTGCATATTGTTAATCCATTATGCTATCCAAATGAGGGATGGGATAATTTCACTGCCAATAGTTAATAAGGTCAAATTCAGAGTTCAGACCTTGGGGGACTCAAGTACAAAGTTTAAAAATCCATAGGATTTATTGTCAGGTATATGTTCTCTGCTGTATGTCCCTTTAACTCTGTCTGTTAAAAGCTTGCCTCTCCCAGCAGCAGCTGCTAATTAATGCAGTTAGTTGTGGCATTGCTGCAGCTCTCACGCTAAAGAAGCTTCCTCTTCGTGTCTACAGAGGATTTACAAATACCTTCATTATTCCTACAAGCTAAACTTACACTTGATTCTCTATCAACTGTTATATTTGGTGCTACGGAATTTCCTTGGATTTCTACTGTTGTTTAAATCGCAACTTACCGTAACTAGATTTCCACAGCCAAGAACTGACATCCTGAGCGACACATTAACTCTGTGTTTCACCGGACTTACACTATACCAAACTACAGATTTAACCAGTTACGGTAAAGCAACAACTACCAGAAGGAACTGATCACTTTTTCCCATGACTGTATCCTCCGGAATTGCCAGTATTAAGAAATAGTTCCAATCAACCTGAACTAACCTACTATCAGCCATCACCTTTGTTCCGGTAGATCCGTTGCAAGTTTGATAACGCCGGTTCTCAGAAATCTAACTCACACCCCTGTTACTTGCGTCACACTGAGTGACAGGCTTGCTCCTCTCTACAGCGTAAAACGGTTACGCCCTCCTGTGACATCACTACAGCATCAAGAGTAACGCTGTGTAAGCAGTGCAAGGCAGATTTCTCTGCAACAAGGGATTACCTTAAGTTGAACTTTCCTTCCTCCTGATACAAGAACTAAGCAGGTTTCTCTCCTGTAACCAATTAGTACTAAACCATATATTTGTTAACACTAAAATCAGCAAATCCTCCTTCTTTCTGTTCTCTATAAGTCTGCAGCTGTGATTCTGTTTACTGCAGCAACAACATTTAACAAGGACTTTATCTCTCAATAAATTCAGACCTAACATATTAATTAGCACAAAAAAGAATATGGATCCAGCAGACTTGCCTACTGTGGTGTACAACTTAACTCAACAAGTAAATCAGCTCACACAGGGCTTAAGGGATCTACAGGTGCAAAATGACAGCTTAAAGGCAATGATGAAAGAAAATACCCCAGAGCCACAGGTTTCTCTCCCTGAAAAATTTACAGGAGACAGGTCAACCTACAGGCAATTTAAGAATGCTTGCCATCTACTATTCTTAATGAGACCTAAGACCTACAACACAGAAAGAATCAAGGTTATGACAGTCATCTCTTTTCTAAGAGGTGAAGCTAGGTCCTGGGCAGATCTACTGTTTGAAAATGATGACCCTATCTTAGGTTCTCTTACAGGGTTCTTCACTGAAATGAGCCTTCTTTATGAAGATACTCAAAAACAACTCTCTGCTGAAGCTAAGATGCAATCACTCAGGCAAGGACGTAAGCCTGTTGAAGAATACGTTACTGAGTTCAAATTATATATAGCAGACTCCGAATGTAGTGAGATTGCTCTACGCAACCAGTTCCGGCTGGGCTTGTCTGATTCGCTCAAAGATGAGTTGGCTCGTACACAACTTCCCAGAACCTTGGAAGGTCTCATTAATTTATCAATCCAGATCGATCGTCGCCTGCGTGAGTGACGCGCTGAACGCCAACAGCCAGAGAGCTCATTCAAATACCAACCTCCATACACTGCCTCAGCATCAGCTAAAGAAACTTCAGTCCCTATGGAACTTGGGGTTGTAAAAGGTCCCCTGCAACCCGAAGAAAGGAGCCGTAGGAGACTTAAAAATCTCTGCATGTACTGTGCTTCTCCTGATCATACCGTGAAGGATTGTCCGTTACTCCAACGTCAGAGGAAGTGTAAGTTACAACCTCTTACAAATTGTTTCACAACCAAAGTCATAAATCCAGCTTACTGTACTCTTTCTCTCTCCCTACAGTGGGATCGTCATCAAGTTCGTACTGATGCCATCGTGGACTCAGGAGCATATTCTAGTATTATTGATGTAACACTTATTAAGAAAAATAAAATACCACTTGTGTTGAGAGGAAAACCCGTCTTTGTCAGAGTCATTGATGGTTCACAAGTTATTTCAGGCCCAGTTACTCATCAAACCATCCCCTTGAAAGTAACATTGGGTTGTGGGCACATTGAATATCTTTCTTTCGATGTTTTACCATCTCCTCTATTCCCTGTTATTTTAGGGTTATCTTGGCTCCAACTTCATCAACCAAGCATTCATTGGGGTACACTTCAATTGGATTTCAACTCCTCTTTCTGCAAAGCAAACTGTCTACCACAACAGTTCTTCTTACAAATATCATCATCTGAGATACCACACGAATACTCAGAATTCACCGATGTTTTTAGCAAGAAAGAAGCAGAGGCTCTCCCTCCTCACCGCTTGTATGACTGTCCTATCCAACTTCTTCCAGGCTCCTCCATCCTAGTTGGACACATATACCCTTTGTCACAACCAGAACTTGATTTCTTGAAGTCTTACCTTGAGGAAAATCTTAGAAAAGGTTTCATTAGGCCCTCTACCTCACCTGCAGGGGCAGGTATCTTCTTCGTGAAGAATAAAGATGGTTCATTAAGACCAATCACAGATTATCGTCAGTTGAATAAGAGAACGATAAAAAATAGGTATCCTCTGCCCTTGATTCCAGAGTTGGTAGAACGTCTTAGCAAAGCCAAAATTTATACTAAACTTGATCTCAGAGGAGCCTATAATCTGGTTAGGATCAAAGAAGGGGACGAATGGCTCACAGCTTTCAGAACTCGTTACGGACTGTACGAGTACACCGTGATGCCATTCGGGCTCTGTAATGCCCCAGCAACATTCCAGTACCTAATAAATGACATCTTTAGGGATTTACTGGACGTTTGCTTGGTGGTATATCTAGATGATATACTTATTTACTCCGATAACTTAGAGGAACACCAGAAACACGCCAAGTGGGTTCTAGGTCGTTTAAGAAAACACCAATTATACGCCAAGCTTGAAAAGTGCATTTCCATACCTCTGAGATCACATTTCTAGGATACCACATATCTCCATCAGGTGTACGTATGGAAGACAACAAAGTAGTAGCTATTAAGAACTGGCCAACTCCTAACTGCAGGAAGGATGTACAGCGCTTCCTTGGCTTCGCCAACTTCTATCGGAAGTTTATTAAAGGCTTCTCTGGAATCACCAAACCTCTCAGTAAACTCACTGGCACTAACACCAACTTCTCATGGGACTCCACAGCTGAAAAAGCCTTCAGCTTCTTAAAAGATTCTTTCTCGTCAGCACCAATTCTTCGCTTTCCTAACCCAGATCTGCAGTACATCCTTGAGGTTGATGCCTCAGAATATGCTATCGGTGCCATACTCTCCCAAAAGGAATCAATGTCAAAGCCTTTACATCCTGTTGCATTTTATTCCCGGTTGATGACACCACCGGAGCTAAACTACCCTATTGGTGAGAAAGAGCTTCTTGTAATCAAGTCAGCATTTGAACACTGGCGGCATTTGTTAGAGGGGACAAAAATTCCCATACTCATTTATACCGACCACCGTAACTTAGAGTATCTACAGTCCAGCAAAACTCTATCTGCAAGACAACTCCGCTGGAGTTTATTTTTTACCAGGTTTAATTTCCACATCACGTACAGACCGGGTTCGAAGAATGGGAAGGCTGATGCTTTGACTAGAAATATCAATAAACCTCCTGCTGTAAGTGTTTCACAAAGTATAATATCTCCTGAACATTTCATCGGAATAGTATCCAAACCCTTAGACACTCTACGTGTTGAACAAGAGGAAGACACTTCTCTTTCCAAAGAAAGATTATCACTAAAAGATGGCCTCTACTATTTCAAGCAAAAGCTTTATATTCCTCCATCATTGAGGAACAAGATGTTACACGATCACCATGATCCACCCTTAGTTGGACATCCTGGTATCCGCAAAACGATTGAATTGTTACGCAGGAACTATTGGTGGCCACATATGGACCAAACAGTAAAGGAATATATAACTTCTTGTTTGATTTGTACAACCTCAAAGAAGGCTTCCTCAAAACCCTATGGATTGCTCAAACCTCTGCCCATTCCACCTAGACCATGGCATACAGTCGGAATGGACTTCATTGTCGAACTTCCGAGATCTAACGGTTGTAACACAGTGCTTGTGATTGTTGATCTTTTGACTAAGATGGCTCACTTTCTTCCCTACAAGAAGTTGCCTTCAGCTGCTGAAACCGCTGACCTTTTCCTCACTCAAATAGTTCGTTTACATGGAATCCCATCTGTCATTGTGTCTGATAGGGGTTCGCAATTTACCTCGAGATTTTGGAGGCAGCTATGTAAACTTCTACAAATTGATCATAGATACAGCACAGCTTTCCATCCCCAGACCAATGGGCACACAGAGAGGGTGAATCAATGTCTGGAACAGTATATTCGCTGTTATTGTTCACATCAACAGGATAAATGGTTTCAAAACATCTTCATGGCTGAATTTGCATACAACAATTCACAAAGCTCTTCCACTACAACATCTCCTTTCTTTTCTAATTATGGTTTCCATCCTACATTTCAATTCCACCCTCAGGCTGACATCGACTCTCCTTGCATCAATGATTTAATCACTAACCTATCTGAAATACATCACTTTGTGAAGAACAGTATGGAATCCGCTCAACTTAAACAGAAACATCAGTATGATACTAGAAGGAAAATACCACCTCCTTATCAGATAGGTGATAAAGTTTGGCTTTCTACCAAGAACCTAAAGTTAAAAACTCCATGTAAGAAGTTCTCCAAAACATTCATTGGTCCTTACATCATTAGTAAGGTAGTTAATGAAAACGCTGTCACTCTAGCTCTACCATCGGATCTTCGTATTCATCCCACATTCCATGTGTCCGTTCTGAAGCCTTACGCTCCTACACGTACTCCTCCGACCCCTACTCCATCCAACTTGATTCAAACTGATGAAGAGATTTATGAAATTAGCCGCATTCTGAACTCCAGAATAGTTAGGGGTCGTCTTCAATATCTTGTTAGGTGGAAAGGTTACTCCTCCGACGAAGATTCATGGGAGCCTTCTGGGAATCTGCAAGCCGATCGATTAATTTCTTGTTTCCATCATGTTAACCCGGATAGACCTGGACCTTTATGCTGCGGTGCAGCTCCGTAGAGGGGGGGACATGTCAGGTATATGTTCTCTGCTGTATGTCCCTTTAACTCTGTCTGTTAAAAGCTTGCCTCTCCCAGCAGCAGCTGCTAATTAATGCAGTTAGTTGTGGCATTGCTGCAGCTCTCACGCTAAAGAAGCTTCCTCTTCGTTTCTACAGAGGATTTACAAATACCTTCATTATTCCTACAAGCTAAACTTACACTTGATTCTCTATCAACTGTTATATTTGGTGCTACGGAATTTCCTTGGATTTCTACTGTTGTTTAAATCGCAACTTACCGTAACTAGATTTCCACAGCCAAGAACTGACATCCTGAGCGACACATTAACTCTGTGTTTCACCGGACTTACACTATACCAAACTACAGATTTAACCAGTTACGGTAAAGCAACAACTACCAGAAGGAACTGATCACTTTTTCCCATGACTGTATCCTCCGGAATTGCCAGTATTAAGAAATAGTTCCAATCAACCTGAACTAACCTACTATCAGCCATCACCTTTGTTCCGGTAGATCCGTTGCAAGTTTGATAACGCCGGTTCTCAGAAATCTAACTCACACCCCTGTTACTTGCGTCACACTGAGTGACAGGCTTGCTCCTCTCTACAGCGTAAAACGGTTACGCCCTCCTGTGACATCACTACAGCATCAAGAGTAACGCTGTGTAAGCAGTGCAAGGCAGATTTCTCTGCAACAAGGGATTACCTTAAGTTGAACTTTCCTTCCTCCTGATACAAGAACTAAGCAGGTTTCTCTCCCGTAACCAATTAGTACTAAACCATATATTTGTTAACACTAAAATCAGCAAATCCTCCTTCTTTCTGTTCTCTATAAGTCTGCAGCTGTGATTCTGTTTACTGCAGCAACAACATTTAACAAGGACTTTATCTCTCAATAAATTCAGACCTAACATTTATATTCTGCCCAATATACTGTCCCTATCATCATCTTTTCTAGGGGAAGGGCTTTATCAATAACTTGCCATCTGAAAGATTTAATAATTTTATTGTGTATATGGACATAATTTTGCACAATAGGGGTGGTTGATTTTCCTACATTAATGGTTGAAAAATGCTCTCTGGTGCGCGCCCAATGTATTGTAAATTGCATGAAATGCACGTAATGAGATAAATAAAATGGATGTTCAGATTAAATCTTAAAAGATTCTTGTTTCACTGACGATTTAAAAGTATCAGATACATGTACATAATCATATGGTTTACACCTAGAGCTACCACACCTGTACAAACAGCATGTTGCATAATTGTTAGGCTGCAACGGACAGGTTGCCTACGGATCACAGAAAAATATTGCCATTGTGAGCATTGACCCAGGGCCACTGTGAGTGATTCAGTTGTGTACATATCTATATTTCAATGAGCCGCTACTTATACACTGAAGTTTGCCAATGGTCAGAGATATGTTTTTACGTTTATTACTAGACAAGTGACGGTGTATCTACTTTTACACCCTGCTTAATTTCAGCTTGTTATATCATCTTGTATATTTGGTGACCACACTACAGCCCATATTTGTTTAGTACTCACTCTTTATTATCTCAATCAATGGCCTAGATTTAGAGTTTGGCGTTAGCCATGAAAACCAGCGTTAGAGGCTCCTAACGCTGGTTTTAGGCTACCTCCGGTATTTGGAGTCACTCAAAAAAGGGTCTAACGCTCACTTTTCAGCCGCGACTTTTCCATACCGCAGATCTCCTTACGTAAATTGCGTATCCTATCTTTTCAATGGGATTTTTCTAACTCCGGTATTTAGAGTCGTGTCTGAAGTGAGCGTTAGAAATCTAACGACAAAACTCCAGCCGCAGAAAAAAGTCAGTAGTTAAGAGCTTTCTGGGCTAACGCCGGTTCATAAAGCTCTTAACTACTGTACTCTAAAGTACACTAAAACCCATAAATTACCTATGTACCCCTAAACCGAGGTCCCCCCACATCGCCGCAACTCGATTACATTTTTTTAACCCCTAATCTGCCGACCGCCACCTACGTTATCCTCATGTACCCCTAATCTGCTGCCCCTAACACCGCTGACCCCTATATTATATTTATTAACCCCTAATCTGCCCCCCACAACGTCGCTGCCAGCTACCTACACTTATTAACCCCTAATCTGCCGTCCGCACGCCGCCGCCATCTACATTATAGCTATGTACCCCTAATCTGCTGCCCCTAACACCGCCGACCCCCATATTATATTTATTAACCCCTAACCTGCCCTCCCTAACATCGCCGACACCTAACTTCAATTATTAACCCCTAATCTGCCGACCGAATCTCGCCGCTATTCTAATAAATGTATTAACCCCTAAAGCTAAGTCTAACCCTAACACTAACACCCCCCTAAATTAAATATAATTTTAATCTAACAAAATGAATTCACTCTTATTAAATAAATTATTCATATTTAAAGCTAAATACTTACCTGTAAAATAAATCCTAATATAGCTACAACATAAATTATAATTATATTATAGCTATTTTAGGATTAATATTTATTTTACAGGTAACTTTGTATTTATTTTAACCAGGTACAATAGCTATTAAATAGTTAAGAACTATTTAATAGCTAAAATAGTTAAAATAATTACAAATTTACCTGTAAAATAAATCCTAACCTAAGTTACAATTAAACCTAACACTACACTATCAATAAATTAATTAAATAAAATACCTACAATTACCTACAATTAAACCTAACACTACACTATCAATAAATAAATTAAATACAATACCTACAAATAACTACAATGAAATAAACTAACTAAAGTACAAAAAATAAAAAAGAACTAAGTTACAAAAAAATAAAAAAATATTTACAAACATAAGAAAAATATTATAACAATTTTAAACTAATTACACCTACTCTAAGCCCCCTAATAAAATAACAAAGCCCCCCAAAATAAAAAAATGCCCTACCCTATTCTAAATTACTAAAGTTCAAAGCTCTTTTACCTTACCAGCCTGAACAGGGCCCTTTGCGGGGCATGCCCCAAGAAGTTCAGCTCTTTTGCCTGTAAAAAAAAACATACAATACCCCCCCCAACATTACAACCCACCACCCACATACCCCTAATCTAACCCAAACCCCCCTTAAATAAACCTAACACTAAGCCCCTGAAGATCATCCTACCTTGTCTTCACCTCACCGGGTATCACCGATCGGTCCTGGCTCCAAAATCTTCATCCAACCCAAGCAGGGGCTGGCGATCCATCATCTGGTGGCTGAAGAGGTCCAGAAGAGGCTCCAAAGTCTTCATCCTATCCGGGAAGAAGAGTAGATCCGGACCGGCAACCATCATCTTCCAAGCGGCATCTTCTATCTTCATCCGATGAGGACCGGCTCCATCCTGAAGACCTCCACCGCGGACCCATCTTCATCCAGCGATGATTCCATCAGCCAATCAGGAATATTCTGATTGGCTGATGGAATCAGCCAATCAGAATCAAGTTCAATCCGATTGGCTGATCGGAACAGCCAATAGAATGCGAACTATATCTGATTGGCTGATTGGATCAGCCAATCGGATTGAACTTGATTCTGATTGGCTGATTCCATCAGCCAATCAGAATATTCCTACCTTAATTCCGATTGGCTGATAGAATCCTATCAGCCAATCGGAATTCGAGGGACGCCATCTTGGATGACGTCCCTTAAAGGAACCGTCATTCTTCAGTTGGACGTCGCCGGATGAAGATGGGTCCGCAGTGGAGGTCTTCAGGATGGAGCCGGTCCTCATCGGATGAAGATAGAAGATGCCGCTTGGAAGATGATGGTTGCCGGTCCGGATCTACTCTTCTTCCCGGATAGGATGAAGACTTTGGAGCCTCTTCTGGACCTCTTCAGCCACCGGATGATGGATCGCCAGCCCCCACTTGGGTTGGATGAAGATTTTGGAGCCAGGACCGATCGGTGATACCCGGTGAGGGGAAGACAAGGTAGGATGATCTTCAGGGGCTTAGTGTTAGGTTTATTTAAGGGGGATTTGGGTTAGATTAGGGGTATGTGGGTGGTGGGTTGTAATGTTGGGGGGGGTATTGTATGTGGGTTTTTTTTACAGGCAAAAGAGCTGAACATCTTGGGGCATGCCCTGCAAAGGGCCCTGTTCAGGGCTGGTAAGGTAAAAGAGCTTTGAACTTTAGTAATTTAGAATAGGGTAGGGCATTTTTTATTTTGGGGGTCTTTGTTATTTTATTAGGGGGCTTAGAGTAGGTGTAATTAGTTTAAAATTGTTGTAATATTTTTCTTATGTTTGTAAATATTTTTTTATTTTTTGTAACTTAGTTCTTTTTTATTTTTTGTACTTTAGTTAGTTTATTTCATTGTAGTTATTTGTAGGTATTGTATTTAATTAATTTATTGATAGTATAGTGTTAGGTTTAATTGTAATTTAGGTTAGGATTTATTTTACAGGTAAATTTGTAATTATTTTAACTATTTTAGCTATTAAATAGTTCTTAACTATTTAATAGCTATTGTACCTGGTTAAAATAAATACAAAGTTACCTGTAAAATAAATATTAATCCTAAAATAGCTATAATATAATTATAATTTATATTGTAGCTATATTAGGATTTATTTTACAGGTAAGTATTTAGCTTTAAATAGGAATAATTTTTTTAATAAGAGTTAATTAATTTCGTTAGATTAAAATTATATTTAATTTAGGGGGTGTTAGTGTTAGTGTTAGACTTAGCTTTAGGGGTAAATACATTTATTAGAATAGCGGTGAGCTCAAGTCGGCAGATTAGGGGTTAATAATTGAAGTTAGGTGTCGGCGATGTTAGGGAGGGCAGATTAGGGGTTAATACTATTTATTATAGGGTTAGTGAGGTGGATTAGGGGTTAATAACTTTATTATGATAGCGGTGCGGTCCGCTCGGCAGATTAGGGGTTAATAAGTGTAGGCAGGTGGAGGCGAAGTTGTGGGGGGCAGATTAGGGGTTAATAAATATAATATAGGGGTCGGCGGTGTTAGGGGCAGCAGATTAGGGGTACATAAGGATAATGTAAGTAGCGGCGGTTTACGGAGCGGCAGATTAGGAGTTAAAAATAATATGCAGGGGTCAGCAATAGCGGGGGCGGCAGATTAGGGGTTAATAAGTGTAAGGCTATGGGTGTTTAGACTCGGGGTACATGTTAGGGTGTTAGGTGCAGACGTAGGAAGTGTTTCCCCATAGCAAACAATGGGGCTGCGTTAGGAGCTGAACTCGGCTTTTTTGCAGGTGTTAGGTTTTTTTTCAGCTCAAACAGCCCCATTGTTTTCTATGGGGGAATCGTGCACGAGCACGTTTTTGAGGCTGGCCGCTTACGTAAGCAACTCTGGTATCGAGAGTTGAAGCTGAGTTAAATATGCTCTACGCTCCTTTTTTGGAGCCTAACGCAGCCTTTATGTGGACTCTCAATACCAGAGTTATTTTTATGGTGCGGCCAGAAAAAAGCCGGCGTTAGCTTTTCGGGTCGTTACCGACAAAACTCTAAATCTAGCCGAATATTAGGTAATGATAATTTACAAACAGTGCCACTGTTTAGGTTAAGGTGTTTCAAGGCTACAGTCCCTGCAAGTATTTCACCAATCTCTAGATACCTTCATATCAGTGGAAACGTACATCAAAATTGAACAATACAAAATACCGATTTGGCATAAGTAAAAAGCTGAATGAAACAGCTAAAAGCACTGGCATTTCCAATACCGTGATGTAAGGTAGGTGTGGCCGTACACATTTCACAGACAATATCCGGTTCATTATTTATGCACACACAGTATACAGTACACACATATACTTATCACACACTATACTCACTACTACACCTATACACCCTACACGTACATGCATATCACACACACACCACAAGCAAGTACATATATCAAATGTGTACAAACACATTACCCACACACACACTCACACAAACACATATACATATTTTACAGCAAAAAAAACTAGGAAGTTCAATATCTAAAAATTTGCTGTTAAGGCCTAGACTACAAGTGGAGAGCAAACATGTTGGCGCTATTGTGCTCTAACATTGCAAAAGTTAAAACACTAGTCTAGAGTGCATTAACATCTGTATATAGTGTATGTATACATATATATATATATAAATGTACTGTATATATATATATATATATAGATATAAATATATACTGTATATATTGTATATACACACACACACCACACACATATATATATATATATATATATATATATATATATATATATGCTTAAATAAATTTGGATTTTTTCACACGGTGAGTGCTCTCTTTTGATTACACACATATATATATATATATATATATATATATATATATATATATATATATATATATATATATATACTGTATATACACATGCATATCTCTTTAAAGAACAAACCATCTAGAAATCGATCCGCAGGATCCTGAAGAGGAGAGACTGAGTGAACCATGTCAATACCTTTTCTTCTATGACTCATTTTAGCTGCAGGATTCAATGCAGAGCAATATGTACACTGTACTATAAAAGAAAAAAAGACAGTTGTTCTATACATCTCTGCTGTACAAAATGCTTATGTAATTGAAGTTTATGGGCCATAAGCATTTTTATTTGCTCCTATTGATTTTCCATCAAGTACGATTCGTAGATTTTAATATCCCTTTTTGTATTCACTGCTTTAGGTTGTTCTATTAAAAGTGCATAATGTTTTTTTCCCTTAACTCTGTTTACCACACGATGATATAATAAACTTGTCATAAGCGGTGGTTTTTTTACTGCAATGTGGTTAATTTTCAGAAGTCTAAGTAATTTCATATCAATGCTTATTTATCTAAGCAATTACCTTTTAAGCAGAGACTTGTTACATGCACCTGAGGTAAATCTTAGGAAAGAAAACAATTACATGCTTTTTTAGCTATAGTAATTACATTTGTGCTTGGAGAATGAGAATGGTACATGGATACAATATACAGCCCTTATTGCTAATGAGGAATCTTACCATAGTGTAGGAAAAAAATATGACCTTTTTTATGTGAGAGGGGAAACTATATTCTAAAGAGGTCCCTGCCTATTATGTTATAAATCTTTCATCATTAGATATAATACCATCTTGGCATGTGGCAGTCAGCAATGCAGCTAATATAACAGTCATATTTGTTAAACATAGTACTTTAAATCATTTTACATGTGTCCTGCAAAACTGTAAATATCAGATATAAATAGTACGCAGAGATGTTCCAGTGATGCTTGAGGCTCAGATAAATAACAAGCTCAGATTTTGTTTCTAAATATCTATTAAAATGTGCTGACCCATAGAAGCAGTACTTTTATGAAATAAACTAGAAGAGGTAATATGGAACAAACTTTAATATTTTAGTACACATTTTGTTACCTATCAAATGGTATTAAAAAGTGCTCAGTGCAGACTCATTATACAGTAAAATACAAAAAAAAAAAATATTAATGTGGTAGAATACAAAACAATGGAAACATACCAAAAGTTGAAAAATTATCTGCTACAGTATGTTTCCAGGTTTCAATAACGGATTTATTCATAGACCTCTTTAGAATGACATAGAACGTTAATTACTGTCACATTTCTGTGTAGGGACACTTCAAATAATGCTTGTGTGACCTAACTCTAGCTACACATACACTCCCTGCCTCACATTGTAATGTCTCGCCACTGTAAAGGTGATGAGACAAACATGGCTGACACCCTTTTTGTAACCTGTTCTTCAAAGATTGGAATATATTGCACTGCTGGTAATGTACCACAATCAAAGGGCAGGTTACTCCCCTGAAACCCCCAGCTAACTCCCATCATACTTTATCTTTACTCCCCCTGGAACACAAAGCTAACTTCCTAATACCACCTACACCTATGTCATGTCTACCCTGTAACGCCCAGCTATCTCCCACAGAATGCCTACATCATGCCTATGTCATGTCTACAATCTACCTGACTAATAAAGTATACAAAAAAAAATACCTCCATATTATAACTATAGGAGCTATGTTGCTACATTTATATACAATGTTAAAATGATATGAATTTTTATGTATAATGCATAAGTGATGGTAAGCGATGTGTTTCTTGAAGGAGCCATTCAAAAGATTGTCTTGAAATGATAATTTAACGTTTGCTTGTCTTTTCATCATTCTTACCTGTAAATTGTATTTCAGCTCGTTAATTTACTGACTACTGTCCTGTCTCTATATGGCCTGTCTCTTTATTTCTTTTTTTTTTAATGATATTCACTCTTAACGATCCACCAATCAGGAGCAATGTCAGTTGACTCACTATTCTCAATGAATAACCCCCGAACCAAACAACAGGCATGAGCTCAACCGTTCAGTTTCCCTTACCATCTGACGATAGTGGAGCTCATTCGTGAATATTTGGCACATGCACGGCAAGGGCAAGGGCATTACACAGTGATGCTATTGTAAACACTGAATCGTAGATACTGTTACGATTCAGTGTTTACTTAAAAACAAGCCAGAAGGTTGACGTTTCAGGGAGATAGAACTCCCCTTCCTCAGACCATCCAGATAATACAGTGTACAGAGTATAGAAACCCCAAGCCACTCCCCAAACACACAGCTGAAAAACCTTCTGTTATCATGGCAACCAGCATGTTTCCATTTTATTTTGTTGGCCTGTTACTCCTCTATTCATTATACTATTATTGACATTATGGTCTTTCCTTTTAATGTACCTTTTTTTTTCATTATTCTTACCTGTAAATTGTATTTCACCTTGTTACCCTACTTACTACTGGGCTCCCCTCTGTATTCCTTTTTCATGATTTTCACTCTGTACGATCCACCAATCAGGAGCGATGTCAGTTGATTTGCTGTTGTCAATGAATAACCCCGAAATGAACAACAAGCATTCGCTCAACTGCTCAATTTCCCTTACAATCTGACATCATAGGGGCTTGTCTGTGAATATTTTACGGTAAGGGTAGGGGCGTTACACAGTGATGCTATTGTAAACGCTGAATCGTAGATACTGTTACGATTCAGTGTTTACTTGTAAGCAAGCCAGAAGGCGGATTTGTGCATGCGC
This sequence comes from Bombina bombina, assembly GCF_027579735.1. Taxonomy (NCBI): domain Eukaryota; kingdom Metazoa; phylum Chordata; class Amphibia; order Anura; family Bombinatoridae; genus Bombina; species Bombina bombina. The sequence goes on along the minus strand of NC_069501.1, from coordinate 422,582,895 downwards.
TTTGCATTACCTCTATAGGAGAGTGCATTGAGTCACGTTTTGTATTGTGCTGTCTATCACTCAGCTTACCTCATATTACCTCATATTTATTAAACTAACCGCTAGAGTTAGAGTTCTGCGGCCAAAGGGGTGCGTTAGCTACGCATGCTTTTTTTCCCCCGCACCTTTTAAATACCGCTGGTATTTAGAGTTCACAGAAGGGCTGCGTTAGGCTCCAAAAAGGGAGCGTAGAGCATATTTACCGCCACTGCAACTCTCAATACCAGCGGTGCTTACGGACGCGGCCAGCTTCAAAAACGTGCTTGTGCACGATATCTCCATAGGAAACAATGGGGCTGTTTGAGCTGAAAAAAAACCTAACACCTGCAAAAAAGCAGCGTTCAGCTCCTAACGCAGCCCCATTGTTTCCTATGGGGAAACACTCCCTAAGTCTGCACCTAACACCCTAACATGTACCCCGAGTCTAAACACCCCTAGCCTTACACTTATTAACCGCTAATCTATCGCTGACCCCTGCATATTTTTTTTTAACCCCTAATCTGCCGCTCCGTACACCGCCGCCACCTACGTTATCCCTATGTACTCCAAAAAAGGAGCGTAGAGCATATTTAACTCAGCTTCAACTCTCGATACCAGAGTTGCTTACGCAAGCGGCCAGCCTCAAAAACGTGCTCGTGCACGATTCCCCCATAGAAAACAATGGGGCTGTTTGAGCTGAAAAAAAACCTAACACCTGCAAAAAAGCAGCGTTCAGCTCCTAACGCAGCCCCATTGTTTCCTATGGGGAAACACTCCCTAAGTCTGCACCTAACACCCTAACATGTACCCCGAGTCTAAACACCCCTAGCCTTACACTTATTAACCGCTAATCTATCGCTGACCCCTGCATATTTTTTTTTAACCCCTAATCTGCCGCTCCGTACACCGCCGCCACCTACGTTATCCCTATGTACCCCTAATCTGCTGCCCCTAACACCGCCGACCCCTATATTATATTTATTAACCCCTAATCTGCCGCCCCCAACGTCGCCGCCACCTACCTACAATTATTAACCCCTAATCTGCCGACCGGACTTCACCGCTACTATAATAAAGTTATTAACCCCTAATCCACCTCACTAACCCTATAATAAATAGTATTAACCCCTAAAGCTAAGTCTAACACTAACACCCCCTAAATTAAATATAATTTTTATCTAACTAAATAAATTAACTCTTATTAAATAAATTAATCCTAATTAAAGCTAAATACTTACCTGTAAAATAAACCCTAATATAGCTACAATATAAATTATAATTATATTGTAGCTATTTTAGGATTAATATTTATTTTACAGGCAACTTTGTATTTATTTTAACCAGGTACAATAGCTATTAAATAGTTAATAACTATTTAATAGCTACCCAGTTAAAATAATTACAAAATTACCTGTAAAATAAATCCTAACCTAAATTACAATTAAACCTAACACTACACTATCAATAAATTAATTAAATAAAATACCTACAATTATCTACAATTAAACCTAACACTACACTACCAATAAATTAATTACATACAAATACCTACAAATAAATACAATTAAATAAACTAACTAAAGTACAAAAAATAAAAAAAGAACTAAGTTACAAAAAATAAAAAAATAATTTACAAACATTAGAAAAAGATTACAACAATTTTAAGCTATTACACCTACTCTAAGCCCCCGAATAAAATAACAAAGCCCCCCAAAATAAAAAAAATGCCCTACCCTATTCTAAAATAAAAATAGAAAAGCTCTATTACCTTACCAGCCCATAAAAGGGGCTTTTACGGGGCATGCCCCAAAGAATTCAGCTCTTTTGCCTGTAAAAAAAAACATACAATACCCCCCCCAACATTACAACCCACCACCCACATATCCCTAATCTAACCCAAACCCCCCTTAAATAAACCTAACACTAAGCCCCTGAAGATCTCCCTACCTTGAGTCGTCTTCACCCAACCGGGCACCGATGGACCAAAAGAAGACATCCGGAGCGGCAGAAGTCTTCATCCTATCCGGGCAGAAGAGGACATCCGGACCGGTAGACATCTTCATCCAAGCGGCATCTTCTATCTTCATCCATCCGGAGCGGAGCAGAGCCATCTTCTTCCAGCCAACGCTGATCCATCCTATTCTACCGACGCCTACTCGCCGAATGATGGTTCCTTTAAATGACGTCATCCAAGATGGCGTCCCTCGAATTCCGATTGGCTGATAGGATTCTATCAGCCAATCGGAATTAAGGTAGGAAAAATCTGATTGGCTGATGGAATCAGCCAATCAGATTCAAGTTCAATCCGATTGGCTGATCCAATCAGCCAATCAGATTGAGCTCGCATTCTATTGGCTGATCGGAACAGCCAATAGAATGCGAGCTCAATCTGATTGGCTGATTGCCTGTAAAATAAATATTAATCCTAAAATAGCTACAATATAATTATAATTTATATTGTAGCTATATTAGGGTTTATTTTACAGGTAAGTATTTAGCTTTAATTAGGATTAATTTATTTAATAAGAGTTAATTTATTTCGTTAGATAAAAATTATATTTAATTTAGGGGGGTGTTAGTGTTAGGGTTAGACTTAGCTTTAGGGGTTAATAAATTTAATAGAGTAGCTGTGAGGTCCGATCGGCAGATTAAGGGTTAATACTTGAAGTTAGGTGTCGGTAATGTTAGGGAGGGCAGATTAGGAGTTAATACTATTTATTATAGGGTTAGTGAGGCGGATTAGGGGTTAATAACTTTATTATAGTAGTGGTGAGGTCCGGGCGGCAGATTAGGGGTTAATAAGTGTAGTTAGGTAGCGGCAACGTTGGGGGGGGCAGATTAGGGGTTAATAAATATTATGTAGGTGTCGGCGGTGTTAGAGGCAGCAGATTAGGGGTACATAGGGATAATGTAGGTTGTGGTGGTGTGCGGTCGGCAGATTAGGGGTTAAAAAATTTTATTAGAGTGGCGGCGATGTGAGGGGACCTCGGTTTAGGGGTACATAGGTAGTTTATGGGTGTTAGTGTACTTTAGAGCACAGTAGTTAAGAGCTTTATGAACCGGCGTTAGCCCAGAAAGCTCTTAACTCCTGGCTTTTTCTCTGCGGCTGGAGTCTTGTCGTTAGATTTCTAACGCTCACTTCAGCCAAGACTCTAAATACCAGCGTTAGAAAGATCCCATTGAAAAGATAAGATACGCAAATGGCATAGGGGGATCTGCGGTATGGAAAAGTCGCGGCTGTAAAGTGAGCGTTAGACCCTTTCCTGACTGACTCTAAATACCAGCGGGCGGCCAAAACCAGCGTTAGGAGCCCCTAACGCTGGTTTTGACGGCTAACGCAGAACTCTAAATCTAGCGGTAAGTTATTTATATTTTTTAAAAGAATGATGCGTATATCATTAGGATATGTAAATGTATATATATATATATATATATAGCAATGGCCGAAAATAGATCCAGGTGAACTAAGATATGAATGTGAAAGAGAAAGAGAGGCAGTAATAATAATTTCCAAATTAAGCATTATCAGTTATGTATCTCAAAGGTTCTTTTGGCAGTGTATAAGCACAAGTTATAAATAGACATACAACCATAAAGAGTCCCAAGCCCTGTATACTATCAAATGATAACTTTTTGAAGGGATGTCTCGTGCTTTTGTATCATGGCGGTTTACAACGAAATTTGAAAAAGCAAAGAAAGGGATGGACAGCACAGAGAGGGAGAGTTGAATAGCAAAATGAAATTAATAATGTATTTTATTTTGAAGTGATATCTGTCGTGAATAATTTACTTAACATATCAAATGTGTTATTGTGTGTGAATATACAATAAAAAGAACCATAAATGGATGGAGTCTTCTGCTTAAACAACTTTAAAAAATCCCCATTTACAACTAGTAGGACAGCTGAATATGCCTGCCATATTGTTATCTGTGTGTTTTCAGCAATGTTGCATGTGAAATTGTTAATTAATAAAAGTAATAATAGGGGCAGCTATTTTTATTCATTATTTAATTTAAAATAAGCGGGTTGAAATGCTACAACCAAAATCTAGTCTAATAATTCATCCTTTACTTTTTGAGTATTTTGCTCATCATCGATAAAGTGTCCCTTAGATCTTGTAACTCTATTATATATATATATATATATATATATATATATATATATATATATATATATATATATATACAGGGAGTGCAGAATTATTAGGCAAATGAGTATTTTGACCACATCATCCTCTTTATGCTCGAAAGCCTACTACCAATTAAGCATATTAGGTGATGTGCATCTCTGTAATGAGAAGGGATGTGGTCTAATGACATCAACACCCTATATCAGGTGTGCATAATTATTAGGCAACTTCCTTTCCTTTGGCAAAATGGGTCAAAAGAAGGACTTGACAGGCTCAGAAAAGTCAAAAATAGTGAGATATCTTGCAGAGAGATGCAGCACTCTTAAAATTGCAAAGCTTCTGAAGCGTGATCATCGAACAATCAAGCGTTTCATTCAAAATAGTCAACAGGGTCGCAAGAAGCGCGTGGAAAAACCAAGGCGCAAAATAACTGCCCATGAACTGAGAACAGTCAAGCGTGCAGCTGCCAAGATGCCACTTGCCACCAGTTTGGCCATATTTCAGAGCTGCAACATCACTGGAGTGCCCAAAAGCACAAGGTGTGCAATACTCAGAGACATGGCCAAGGTAAGAAAGGCTGAAAGACGACCACCACTGAACAAGACACACAAGCTGAAACGTCAAGACTGGGCCAAGAAATATCTCAAGACTGATTTTTCTAAGGTTTTATCGACTGATGAAATGAGAGTGAGTCTTGATGGGCCAGATGGATGGGCCCGTGGCTGGATTGGTAAAGGGCAGAGAGCTCCAGTCCGACTCAGACGCCAGCAAGGTGGTGGTGGAGTTCTGATTTGGGCTGGTATCATCAAAGATGAGCTTGTGGGGCCTTTTCGGGTTCAGGATGGAGTCAAGCTCAACTCCCAGTCCTACTGCCAGTTTCTGGAAGACACCTTCTTCAAGCAGTGGTACAGGAAGAAGTCTGCTTCCTTCAAGAAAAACATGATTTTCATGCAGGACCATGCTCCATCACACGCGTCCAAGTACTCCACAGCGTGGCTGGCAAGAAAGGGTATAAAAGAAGAAAATCTAATGACATGGCCTCCTTGTTCACCTGATCTGAACCCCATTGAGAACCTGTGGTCCATCATCAAATGTGAGATTTACAAGGAGGGAAAACAGTACACCTCTCTGAACAGTGTCTGGGAGGCTGTGGTTGCTGCTGCACGCAATGTTGATGGTGAACAGATCAAAACACTGACAGAATCCATGGATGGCAGGCTTTTGAGTGTCCTTGCAAAGAAAGGTGGCTATATTGGTCACTGATTTGTTTTTGTTTTGTTTTTGAATGTCAGAAATGTATATTTGTGAATGTTGAGATGTTATATTGGTTTCACTGGTAAAAATAAATAATTGAAATGGGTATATATTTGTTTTTTGTTAAGTTGCCTAATAATTATGCACAGTAATAGTCACCTGCACACACAGATATCCCCCTAAAATAGCTATAACTAAAAACAAACTAAAAACTACTTCCAAAACTATTCAGCTTTGATATTAATTTGTTTTTTGGGTTCATTGAGAACATGGTTGTTGTTCAATAATAAAATGAATCCTCAAAAATACAACTTGCCTAATAATTCTGCACTCCCTGTATATATTATATATATGTAATCTAGAAAAGTGATCATTTACCATCACTTTAAGTATTGTATATAATTTAAAATGTAGTTATTTTTGCTTGTTCGTTTTCTTTATTTTAAACATAAATATATCATATAAATGAGATAAGAAAATAAGAAGAAAAGCAGAAAAGAAGTATTGGCTGGAAGATGAAAGAAGAAGGAAGAAGTGTGGGTGGGGTTAATTTTAGTGTAGAATTGTGTTGTAGTTTTTATGTGAACTGAGCTAAATCGCTATAGGGCAATGCCATACAAAAAGCCATTCTAAGGGCTATTGCTATAGTAACTTTTAGTGTTAGTATAGTTTTTTTTTTTTAATTTTAGGATGTTTTTTGTTTTTAAATGGGAGTTTAGTTTTAGCATAGGCATAACTGTGTTTTTTTATTTTTGGTAGTGCTTTTTTTGATAAGGTGTTTTTTTATTTTCAGTAAATTTAGTGTTTCTTATTTTGTGTAACTTAGGGGGTGTAAGATTAGGGGGTTTGGGGGGGTTAGCTGTAATTAAGATAATTAAGCAGTGTAAGGGTAGTTTGCATTTGGAGGTTGTGGCAGTATGTAGGTTAATAGTTTAGGGGGTATTGGTAGTATAGGGATTACATAATGTAGGGGGTGTTTGCAGAGGACTATTGGTGGTATAGGGGTTAATAGGTTAGGACATTTATTGTGGTTTAGGGGTTAAGTAGTCCAGGGTTAGTTTTTCATGGTGGATTATGTCGTTTTAGGGGTACATAGGTAAATTGATTAGGTTGTGTGCTCTATGCGATATATAGGTAAACACATCTCTGTGATGCTGTCTTTAAGAGTAATGTCAGTATGGCTAGATTACAAGTGGAGCAGTATTTTGTGCTCGTGTATTAAGTTTACTAGACAGAGGCTTTTTATGCGCATGTTGGGTAGTACAGGTATTACAAGTTGAAAATAAAAGTTTTTGCACAAGCACTAACCCAAAGCGCACAAAAGGTCTGAATATTGGGACCACTTTAACGTATTCCCACATAGACTTCAACGGAGCACATAAAATAGAACACCCTTACTCGCGCACAATCCCGATTGCATTTTCTCAAAAGCCCTAACCCGACATGAAATATTAATATTAATATTTCACATTCACATCTTCTTTACTTAGAACAATTTGTTCTAATTATTAATTAATACACACACACAGGTATATATTAATACTCCCACAGACTTACAAGCATTCTCTGGACTTACATCAGCAAATGTAGCTTTTATTGTAATGTTTCGGGACCACACGTGTCTCTTCTTCAGACAATTAGAAATTAAGCATATAACCAATATTTAAGCACCAAACACAAAAACACCACCTCCTAGTTGCACCAATGCTTGTGCAGCGTGTGCAAACCCAGAAAACACTGTGTGCAAGAAACACTGTGTGCAAAACAGTGACATAGACTCAGTTACTCAGTTATTTAGCCCCTAGAAAAACAATACCATGAAAATACCACAAAAACAAATAACACGCTTAATAATCAGAGCCCATTCTTTGAAGTCAGATTCAGCACCTGTATTTTAAGGAGATCATTTTGGTTACTTAGGCGATCATTCATTAAACCTCTTTTCATTTGTTAAAACACAGCCATACCTCCACTTCCTCCTCTCATCAGGGGCTAAAGACCCTCTGTACACACTCTTATAGGAATAATCCTGGGTCATGGTTTGGAGCTTCTGATTCCTGAAAGCTATAAGCTCCTGTTTGTATTGTTTGACTTGTATAGTGACCTTTTCCAACTACTTATCTGATTTGTCAGTTGTAAGACTGATCAAATGTTCACCTTCAAATTTTGATATTTCCAATTTGACCTCTGCAATTAGTCTCCCCACTTCTATGATGACCAGTAACATTAGATCAAAGGAGCACTTATTAAGAATTTCGCACCAGATGGTGCAAAACTCAGGATTTGTTTGGCCAATAGTGGGTACATTCCTCACTCAGAACCCTCTCTGGATCATCCGCTTCTTGTAATAATTGGATAGGTAAGTCCCATGGAGGTTCAAATCAACCCCACTTTTCTTCAACTTACTGAGTATGTTATATAGAGATTGAACGGTTTCAGTCACCTGCTGCTCCTCTATAGAGCCAAACCAGATATGCTTTGCATCTTCATCCGTTATTGTAAATGTGTCATCCTCTTTGCCTTCTTCAGATATCATGGCCCTTCCCTTATTGTCACTCACAAAATCTTCCTGGGATGATGTCATTTCAGCCAATATCTTATCAACTCTTTTTGCGGGTGCACTCCATATATATCAACACATTTCCTCCCTCATGTGTGCACTCTCACCTTGAGAGAAAGTCACCTGCCAGGGTGCTGTAAATATTTCAATACTTCCACAGACTTACAAGAACTCTCTGGACTTACATCAGCAAATTTAGCTTTTATTGTAACTTTTCGGGTCCACACTTCAGACAATTAGAAATGAAGCATATAACCTATATTTAAGAACCAAACACAAAGAAACCACCCCCAGCTGCATCAATGCTTGTGCAGCGTGTGCAAACCCAGAAAATACTGTGTGCAAAAAACACACTTTATAATTAGACCCCATACTTTGAAGTCAGATCCAGCACCAGTTTTAGAAAATCAATTATTTATTACTGGTTGTAATGTGTTTAATGTAAAGTCTTGGATGTGGGCGGACACTGGTGGGTTTTCTGTCCCCATTGTGTTTACATTTAATATAGAGCACAGGGAGATATGCTACAGGTGTGCATGTGATCCGGTGGGTGTGATGTTAACGCTTCACTAACGGCAGCATACACTTTGGCGGATGACACAGCTGAGTTGGCAGCTTGCAGGATAGGAGGTATAGCTGTGTTTTAACATATGAGTTGAATAATTGATTGCCTAAGTAGCCAAAATGATCTCCATATAATACAGGTACTGGTTCTGACCTCAAAGAGGCCCATTTATCAAGCTCCGAATGGAGCTTGAGGGCCGTGTTTCTGGCGAGTCTTCAGACTCGCAAGAAACAGCAGTTATGAAGCAGCTGTCTGAGCAGGCGGACATACTGTAGATCGCTGGTATTCAACCCGATTGAGCACGATCAGGTTGATTGACACCCCCCCTGCTGGCGGCCGATTGGCCGTGAGTCTGCAGGTGGCGGCGCTGCACCAGCAGCTCACAAGAGCTGCTGGTGCAATGCTGAATACGGAGAGCGTATTGCTCTCTGCATTCAGCAAGGTATGTCGGACCTGATCCGCACTGTCGGAACAGGTCCGACATACCTTTGATAAATATCCCCCATTGTATGCGGTCTAATTATTATTTGTTTTTATGGTATTGTTTTTCTGGGGCCTGAGTAACTGAGTCTATGTCACTGTGAAGATTTTTTGCACACAGTGTTTTTTGCACACAGTGTTTTCTGGGTTTGCACATGCTGCACAAGCATTGGTGCAGCTGGGGTGGTTTATATGTGTTTGGTGCTTAAATATGGGTTATATGCTTCCTTTCTAATTGTCTAAAGAAGGGACACGTGTGGTCCTGAAACATTACAATAAAAGCTACATTTGCTGATGTAAGTCCGGTGAGTGCTTGTATGTCTGTGGGAATACTGAAATATTTGAAAAACATAGGAATGTGAAATATTGACAGTACAAACACAGTTATACACTTTATTAAATATCAGACAGCGTTATTATGATTGTAACATTACTTTTAAAGGACCACCCAATGCAGTAGAATTGCATAATTAACAATACCTACTCTGAATTTCAAATAAGTATTAGATTTTTTCTTACAAATGTATTTTTTTTCCAACTTTCTGGCCCCCCCTATATCATGTGACAAACATCAGCCAATCACAGACTAGTATACTTATGCCCTGTGATCTTGTGCACATGCTCAATAGGATCTTGTTCCCCAGAAAGTGTGAATATAAAAAGACTGTGCAAAATTTGATAATGGACATAAATTGGAAAGTGTCTTAAAACAGCATGCTCTATCTGAATCATAAAAGTTTATTTTGACTTGAGTGTCCCTTTAATAATGCCTTCATTATAAATTCAAAAGTCATAATTTTAAAAATCTATTAATTTTTCCTTACACTTTTGTACATTTCATACTTCCTCAAGATCAATAACAACCAAGCCCAATCTATGAATTATTTTACCTTCCTGTGACAAAAAAGTTCCATATTCCTTGTATCTTCAATAATCAAACTACAACCTTTTGGAAATTCACCAAGAAAGATATAATCAAAGATTCTCAGCACTGGAACTTCTGGAAAAAAATTGCACAAAGATTTAATGAGCTGCTCTCCAAGAAAAAAAATAGACATAAAAAGAATTTTCTATGAGAACTAGAAAACATTTTTGGCTATTCTTGCTCCTTCATTATTGGCTACCTTAAGGCAAAAATAATCTTATCATTTATTTAATACTGAGCTACAGAAAGAAAATAAAGGATATTTTATTAATATCTTAAATGTTGCTTTGGTTGTTAAGCAACAAAAATTTATTCTTAAAAAAAAATATTAATGTTTTTACATTCATTCAAAGCTGGTTTAAAATCACAACCAATGTAGTAAACAGGACCAGCATCTGTATTCATTATAATCAAGTAAACAGAAATGACCCTTTATATATTTATGAATGCTTATCACAATGCCTCTTTAAAGGGTAATATATATCACAAGTGCATGCTGCATAGTTGCAACTAATGTCAGCGAATCATTGTGTCATAATAATTCTCCATTAGAGAGTCTAGCTAATTACCATGGGTTTCCTATGAATATTTGGTACTTATTGGATGGTTAAGTGCCAGCGCCAATGAATTTAGATAACTCAGTGCTGAGAACATGGAACTCTATGTTTTCCTCATGTCTCTTTATTGACTTCAGATTACCAATTATCGTTACTTTACTCTACAAAACACCTGTACAAACTTGCTTTTCTCTTTCCCTACTTAAAGGGACAGACTACCATAGAATTGTTATTGTTTTAAAAGCTAGATAATCCCTTTATTACCCATTCCCCAGTTTTGCATAACCAACACAATTATATTAATATACTTTTTACCTCTGTGATTACCTTGTATCTAGGATCCTTCTTCCAGCCCCTGATCACATGACTGTGACTGTTTATTATCTATTGTCTTGCATTTAGCATTGTTTTGTGCTGAATCTTAAATAACCGCATGTGCCTGAACACAGTGTTATCTATATGGCCCACGAGTACTTTCTGTCTCTTTGTGTTGAAAAGAGATTTACAAAGCATGTGATAAGAGGCAGCCATCAAAGGCTTAGAAATTAGCATATGAGCCTACCTATGTTTAGTTTAACTAAGAATACCAAGAGAAAAAAGCAAATTTAATGATAAAAGTAAATTGGAAAGTTGATTAAAATTAAAATTCCTTTCTGAATAATGAAAGTTTAATTTAAACTTTAATGGGACAGTCAAGTCCAAAAAACATAATTTATGTAAGAACTTACCTGATAAATTCATTTCTTTCATATTAGCAAGAGTCCATGAGCTAGTGACGTATGGGATATACATTCCTACCAGGAGGGGCAAAGTTTCCCAAACCTCAAAATGCCTATAAATACACCCCTCACCACACCCACAAGTCAGTTTAACGAATAGCCAAGAAGTGGGGTGATAAAAAAGTGTGAAAGCATATAAAATAAGGAATTGGAATAATTGTGCTTTATACAAAAATCATAACCACCACAAAAAAAGGGCGGGCCTCATGGACTCTTGCTAATATGAAAGAAATGAATTTATCAGGTAAGTTCTTACATAAATTATGTTTTCTTTCATGTAATTAGCAAGAGTCCATGAGCTAGTGACGTATGGGATAATGATTACCCAAGATGTGGATCTTTCCACGCAAGAGTCACTAGAGAGGGAGGGATAAAATAAAGACAGCCAATTCCTGCTGAAAATAATCCACACCCAAAATAAAGTTTAATGAAAAACATAAGCAGAAGATTCAAACTGAAACCGCTGCCTGAAGTACTTTTCTACCAAAAACTGCTTCAGAAGAAGAAAATACATCAAAATGGTAGAATTTAGTAAAAGTATGCAAAGAGGACCAAGTTGCTGCTTTGCAAATCTGATCAAACGAAGCTTCATTCCTAAACGCCCAGGAAGTAGAAACTGACCTAGTAGAATGAGCTGTAATCCTCTGAGGCGGAGTTTTACCCGACTCAACATAGGCAAGATGAATTAAAGATTTCAACCAAGATGCCAAAGAAATGGCAGAAGCTTTCTGGCCTTTTCTAGAACTGGAAAAGATAACAAATAAACTAGAAGTCTTTTGGAAAGACTTAGTAGCTTCAACATAATATTTCAAAGCTCTAACAACATCCAAAGAATGCAACGATTTCTCCTTATAATTCTTAGGATTAGGACATAATGAAGGAACCACAATTTCTCTACTAATGTTGTTGGAATTCACAACTTTAGGTAAAAATTCAAAAGAAGTTCGCAACACCGCCTTATCCTGATGAAAAATCAGAAAAGGAGACTCACAAGAAAGAGCAGATAATTCAGAAACTCTTCTGGCAGAAGAGATTGCCAAAAGGAACAAAACTTTCCAAGAAAGTAATTTAATGTCCAATGAATGCATAGGTTCAAACGGAGGAGCTTGAAGAGCCCCCAGAACCAAATTCAAACGCCAAGGAGGAGAAATTGACTTAATGACAGGTTTTATACGAACCAAAGCTTGTACAAAACAATGAATATCAGGAAGAATAGCAATCTTTCTGTGAAAAGAACAGAAAGAGCAGAGATTTGTCCTTTCAAGGAACTTGCAGACAAACCCTTATCTAAACCATCCTGAAGAAACTGTAAAATTCTCGGTATTCTAAAAGAATGCCAAGAAAAATGATGAGAAAGACACCAAGAAATATAAGTCTTCCAGACTCTATAATATATCTCTCTAGATACAGATTTACGAGCCTGTAACATAGTATTAATCACAGAGTCAGAGAAACCTCTTTGACCAAGAATCAAGCGTTCAATCTCCATACCTTTAAATTTAAGGATTTCAGATCCTGATGGAAAAAAGGACCTTGCGACAGAAGGTCTGGTCTTAACGGAAGAGTCCATGGTTGGCAAGAGGCCATCCGGACAAGATCCGCATACCAAAACCTGTGAGGCCATGCCGGAGCTACCAGCAGAACAATCGAGCATTCCTTCAGAATCTTGGAGATTACTCTTGGAAGAAGAACTAGAGGCGGAAAGATATAGGCAGGATGATACTTCCAAGGAAGTGATAATGCATCCATTGCCTCCGCCTGAGGATCCCGGGATCTGGACAGATACCTGGGAAGTTTCTTGTTTAGATGAGACGCCATCAGATCTATTTCTGGAAGTTCCCACATTTGAACAATCTGAAGAAATACCTCTGGGTGAAGAGACCATTCGCCCGGATGCAACGTTTGGCGACTGAGATAATCCGCTTCCCAATTGTCTATACCTGGGATATGAACCGCAGAGATTAGACAGGAGCTGGATTCCGCCCAAACCAAAATTCGAGATACTTCTTTCATAGCCAGAGGACTGTGAGTCCCTCCTTGATGATTGATGTATGCCACAGTTGTGACATTGTCTGTCTGAAAACAAATGAACGATTCTCTCTTCAGAAGAGGCCAAAACTGAAGAGCTCTGAAAATTGCACAGAGTTCCAAAATATTGATCGGTAATCTCACCTCCTGAGATTCCCAAACCCCTTGTGCCGTCAGAGATACCCACACAGCTCCCCAACCTGTGAGACTTGCATCTGTTGAAATTACAGTCCAGGTCGGAAGCACAAAAGAAGCCCCCTGAATTAAACGATGGTGATCTGTCCACCACGTTAGAGAGTGTCGTACAATCGGTTTTAAAGATATTAATTGAGATATCTTTGTGTAATCCTTGCACCATTGATTCAGCATACAGAGCTGAAGAGGTCGCATGTGAAAACGAGCAAAGGGGATCGCGTCCGATGCAGCAGTCATAAGATCTAGAATTTCCATGCATAAGGCTACCTAAGGGAATGATTGTGACTGAAGATTTCGACAAGCTGAAATCAATTTTAGACGTCTCTTGTCTGTTAAAGACAGAGTCATGGACACTGAATCTATCTGGAAACCCAGAAAGGTTACCCTTGTCTGAGGAATCAATTAACTTTTTGGTAAATTGATCCTCCAACCATGATCTTGAAGAAACAACACAAGTCGATTCGTATGAGATTCTGCTAAATGTAAAGACTGAGCAAGTACCAAGATATCGTCCAAATAAGGAAATACCACAATACCCTGTTCTCTGATTACAGACAGAAGGGCACCGAGAACCTTTGTAAAAATTCTTGGAGCTGTAGCTAGGCCAAACGGCAGAGCCACAAACTGGTAATGCTTGTCCAGAAAAGAGAATCTCAGGAACTGATAATGATCTGGATGAATCGGAATATGCAGATATGCATCCTGTAAATCTATTATGGACATATAATGCCCTTGCTGAACAAAAGGCAAGATAGTCCTTACAGTTACCATTTTGAACGTTGGTATCCTTACATAACGATTCAATATTTTTAGATCCAGAACTGGTCTGAAGGAATTCTCCTTCTTTGGTACAATGAAGAGATTTGAATAAAACCCCATCCCCTGTTCCGAAACTGGAACTGGCATAATTACTCCAGCCAACTCTAGATCTGAAACACAATTCAGAAATGCTTGAGCTTTCACTGGATTTACTGGGACACGGGAAAGAAAAAATCTCTTTGCAGGAGGTCTCATCTTGAAACCAATTCTGTACCCTTCTGAAACAATGTTCTGAATCCAAAGATTGTGAACAGAATTGATCCAAATTTCTTTGAAAAAACGTAACCTGCCCCCTACCAGCTGAGCTGGAATGAGGGCCGCACCTTCATGTGGACTTAGAAGCAGGCTTTGCCTTTCTAGAAGGCTTGGATTTATTCCAGACTGGAGATGGTTTCCAAACTGAAACTGCTCCTGAGGATGAAGGATCATGCTTTTGTTCTTTGTTGAAACGAAAGGAACGAAAACGATTATTAGCCCTGTTTTTACCCTTAGATTTTTTATTCTGTGGTAAAAAAGTTCCTTTCCCACCAGTAACAGTTGAGATAATAGAATCCAACTGAGAACCAAATAATTTGTTACCCTGGAAAGAAATGGAAAGTAGAGTTGATTTAGAAGCCATATCAGCATTCCAAGTCTTAAGCCATAAAGCTCTTCTAGCTAAAATAGCTAGAGACATAAACCTGACATCAACTCTGATAATATCAAAAATGGCATCACAGATAAAATTATTAGCATGCTGAAGAAGAATAATAATATTATGAGAATCATGATCTGTTACTTGTTGCGCTAAAGTTTCCAACCAAAAAGTTGAAGCTGCAGCAACATCAGCCAATGATAAAGCAGGTCTAAGAAGATTACCTGAACACAGATAAGCTTTTCTTAGAAAGGATTCAATTTTCCTATCTAAAGGATCCTTAAACGAAGTACCATCTGACGTAGGAATAGTAGTACGTTTAGCAAGGGTAGAAATAGCCCCATCAACTCTAGGGATTTTGTCCCAAAATTCTAATCTGTCAGATGGCACAGGATATAATTGCTTAAAATGTTTAGAAGGAGTAAATGAATTACCCAATTTATCCCATTCTCTGGAAATTACTTCAGAAATAGCATTAGGAACAGGAAAAACTTCTGGAATAACCACAGGAGATTTAAATACCTTATCTAAACGTTTAGAATTAGAATCAAGAGGACCAGAATCCTCTATTTCTAAAGCAATTAGTACTTCTTTAAATAAAGAACGAATAAATTCCATTTTAAATAAATATGAAGATTTATCAGCATCAATCTCTGAGACAGAATCCTCTGAACCAGAAGAGTCATCAGAATCAGAATGATGATGTTCATTTAAAAATCCAGAGTTCATAACCAAGATAGAAAAATTAATACCGGAATATTTTCAGTTTAACTCGAAGCCACATTCAAACCCCTTTGTAGTCTGGGAAGCACACAAATGTTACATCAGGGGGGAATTTATTAAGAGACAATCCCACCTTAAAAAGCTTGCTAGACACCACTACCAACAATTAACTGACACTCTTTCTAAGATAGAATACGAGCACAAAATTAACCCCAATGACCAACAACTGCAAACCAAATTAGAAGAGGCAAGACAAGCAGTCCAAAACCTCCTATTAAAGGAATGCAACCGCATAGCATTAAACACTAGGCAAAAGTTTTATTTCGAAAATAACAGAGCGGGGAAATTATTAGCCAGGGCGTTAAAACTTAAAAAATTAAAGAACTTTGTACTAGAGCTAAAAACTCCGAATAATGGTAAGGTACACTCTACACCAGACATTCTCACTCAGTTCCATACATATTACTCCAAGCTATATAACCTGAAAGCCAATTCCACACAAATCAACAGCAGTCAAGAGGGAAAACACTACCTACAAAACTCCCGGTTACCAAAAATCTCAAGGTCACAGGAACGCGACCTAGAGACCCCGATCACCCCAACAGAAATTTCAGAAGCACTCAAACAGATGCCGATAGGAAAAAGCCCAGGCCCAGACGGGTTCACTGTACAATATTACAAAAAATTTCTCCCATTGCTACTACCGCACTTATGCTCTATATTCAATCACACTGACCATGAAAACCCTTTTCCACCTTTTATGCTAGACGCATATATAATGGTTTTACCAAAACCAGGGAAGACACCAGACACACCAGCCAATTTTAGACCCATCTCACTTCTGAATGTTGATATTAAAATTTATGCAAAAATTTTGGCCAACAGAATTAATAAACTACTCCCCCAAATAATTAATTTCAACCAAGTAGGTTTTGTCCCCCATAGGGAAGCCAGGGACAATACCATTAAAGTATTAAACCTATTAGAATATTCCCAGACCCACAAAATTCCTACAATGTTTTTGGCCATAGACGCAGAAAAAGCCTTTGATAGGCTAGATTGGCAATTTCTAAAAGACACTATGTTACAATTTGGCTTCAGCCAACCGTTTGTAGGCAAAATATTCTCTCTATATAACGCACCTAGGGCCAGAATTAAGGCAAATGACTCATTATCAGAACCCGTCTTAATCAATAACGGCACGAGACAAGGCTGTCCGCTATCACCCCTTCTGTTTATCATGGCCATGGAAGTACTTGCCCACAACATTAGGAACAATAAAAATATCACGGGCCTAGATATAGGACAAAAACAATACAAAATATCCCTTTATGCGGACGATGTCCTTCTCTCACTAACTAACCCCGATATATCTTTACCTGCCTTTATGGAGGAAGTATCGAAGTATAGCACACACTCTAACTTTAAAATAAACCCTTCCAAGTCGGAATTTCTAGGAATAGCGATGGAACACCACAAGATACAAACAATAAGCACAAAATACCAATTTACCCCGCAATATTCCACACTAAAATATTTGGGAATACAACTTGCGAAAAACAAGGGAGCCCTCTTCACACATAACTATCAGAATATGCTCAAATTAATACAAACAGAGTTAACCAATTGGCAGCATAAACCCCTATCCTGGTTAGGCAGAATCCATGCCTACAAAATGAGCATATTACCACGCTTCTTATATCTGTTCCAATCAGTACCAATACAACCACCAACTAATTACATAACCACGATACAAAATATAGCTAACACCTTCATATGGGGCCAAAAAATGCCACGAATCTCAAAAAACACGTTATATCGTAACCGTACTAACGGAGGTCTAGGTGTTCCTAATCTCAAATACTACACACAAGCAGCACAGCTAACTAGAATAGTGGATTGGTGTAAAAACTGGGAGAGTAAGGAATGGGTAATTCTTGAACACGATTTATTAGGTACAAGCAGCCTGGGTAGTGCCTGTTGGCTGCCCACACAGCTGAGATATTTCACTTACCCCATTCCCGTTCTAATCCAAGACACACTCTCAACATGGGACAAACTTATATCAACACAAAAGGGAATGTCGTCAGTCCCCTCCCCGTTAACCCCACTCCTACATAATCCCAAATTTCCAATATACCTAGATACTTCCACAGGCAAACCTTACAACATCCATTCACACCTACCGTGCTACACGATACAGGAAAACGGAAAACTCCTATCTAAAACATCGCTTTTAGAGAAAAACATTTCCCTGTTTAGCAGATGGTTTGAATATTTACAGCTCACACATTTCATCCAACACAATAAAAGTAGAGACCAATTAGTCAGGAATTTAACGCCTTTTGAGACTTTGTGTTGGACACAAACACCTATGAGAGGATCCCTCTCTTTAATATATAAAAATCTAATTGCCATACACTCCAATAGCCTCCCGGCCTACACGGGATCATGGGAAGCAGAATTAGGTCGGGAAATCTCACCAAAAGATTGGGACATAATATTTATACAAATGGGTAGATCACCCTCCTCAATGTCTATAACCGAGACAAACATGAAAATCTTATGTCGATGGTACCTACACCCATGCAGACTAGCTAAAATATATCCACAAGCAGACCCCATGTGCTGGAGAGGTTGCGGTCAACAGGGGACCCTAGCCCACATTTGGTGGGGTTGCACGATACTTCAAACATACTGGAAAGAGGTACACAGAGAAACAGAAATAGCCCTAAACCTCAAGATCCCATTCGACCCTCTGGTCCTACTGTTTAATAAACCCCCTAAACTGAAATGTAAATATAAATTAATGTTACTCTATATAATGCTTAGTGGAGCCAAACAACTAATACCTCGTTATTGGAAATCCCCTCAAATACCCACAACACAAAGCTGGAAGCAAAACGTGACCAGAATACTAGGGCTTGAGAAATATCACTATCAAAAGACAGGTAGACTAGATTTCTACCATGCAATGCTCTTATTTTGGGAAGAATATGTTCATCTGGCATAAAGGCCTAGAAATTAAATTACAACATAGTAGTTGGATCCAGACATTCTAAAAAGTTAAAACCCTTTAAAAATAGTTGCAGACCTCGATCTTGGGATTGATATTGATATTTACATTAATGTAATATTACTTAATCAATGATAATCTATAAGGATGTGTACTTTCACTTTCTGTACCTTCATTTGTTTTCTGTTTTCTGGATAACGTGTCAATTTAAACACCCTACACAGTTATAAAGTGTAATCCATGCCAGTTTTACGGCATGAAAGGAAACTGAGAGACAATGTGACGAATATATTACCGTAGGTCGGTACAACTGTAACAACTGACCCACATCAGGTTAGATAAAGCTTTGCACCCTCTAATGGTTTCATGTAAGAAATATGTGATGTGAACTGTAAAAACATTACTTATGTTTTTTCTTTTTTATATGCTGTTAATTCTATTATTTTTCAATAAAGCATTTTAAAATTTAAAAAAAAAAAAAAAAAAAAAAAAAAAAAATCCATCTGTAGAGAGAGAAGTTTTAAAAGATTTTTTATGTTTACTAGAAGGAGAAATAACAGACATAGCCTTCTTGATGGATTCAGAAACAAAATCTCTTATGTTATCAGGAACATTCTGCACCTTAGATGTTGAAGGAACTGCAACAGGCAATGGTACATTACTAAAGGAAATATTATCTGCATTAACAAGTTTGTCATGACAATTAATACAAACAACAGCCGGAGGAATAGCTACCAAAAGTTTACAGCAGATACACTTAGCTTTGGTAGTTCCAGCACTAGACAACGATTTTCCTGAAGTATCTTCTGACTCAGATGCAACGTGAGACATCTTGCAATATGTAAGAGAAAAAACAACATATAAAGCAAAATTGATCAAATTCCTTAAATGACAGTTTCAGGAATGGGAAAAAATGCCAGTGAACAAGCTTCTAGTAACCAGAAGCAAAGAAAAAAAGAGACTGAAATAATGTGGAGACAAAAGCGACGCCCATATTTTTTAGCGCCAAATAAGACGCCCACATTATTTGGCGCCTAAATGCTTTTTGGCGCCAAAAATGACGCCACATCCGGAACGCCGACATTTTTTGGCGCAAAAGGACGTCAAAAATGACGCAACTTCCGGCGACACGTATGACGCCGGAAACAGAAAATATTTTTTGCGCCAAAAAAGTCTGCGCCAAGAATGACGCAATAAAATGAAGCATTTTCAGCCCCCGCGAGCCTAACAGCCCACAGGGAAAAAAGAGTCAAATTTTTCAATGTAAGAAAAAATGATTGATTCAAATGCATTATCCCAAATATGAAACTGACTGTCTGAAAATAAGGAATGTTGAACATTCTGAGTCAAGGCAAATAAATGTTTGAATACATATATTTAGAACTTTATAAACAAAGTGCCCAACCATAGCTTAGAGTGTCACAGAAAATAAGATTTACTTACCCCAGGACACTCATCTACATGTTTGTAGAAAGCCAAACCAGTACTGAAACGAGAATCAGCAGAGGTAATGGTATATAAATAAGAGTATATCGTCGATCTGAAAAGGGAGGTAAGAGATGAATCTCTACGACCGATAACAGAGAACCTATGAAATAGACCCCGTAGAAGGAGATCACTGCATTCAAAATAGGCAATACTCTCCTCACATCCCTCTGACATTCACTGCACGCTGAGAGGAAAACCGGGCTCCAACTTGCTGCGGAGCGCATATCAACGTAGAATCTAGCACAAACTTACTTCACCACCTCCATAGGAGGCAAAGTTTGTAAAACTGACTTGTGGGTGTGGTGAGGGGTGTATTTATAGGCATTTTGAGGTTTGGGAAACTTTGCCCCTCCTGGTAGGAATGTATATCCCATACGTCACTAGGTCATGGACTCTTGCTAATTACATGAAAGAAAAAACTTTCATGTTTCAAATATGGCATGTAATTTTTTTTTTCAAATGTTTATTTATTATCCAACAATTGGCACAGTTATACAATAATACAAGGAGAGAGAGAAAAAAAAGAAAAAGAGAAGGGGGAATAACCGAGATAATCAATATCTTCAGGTATTCATACAGAATTACATAGCGTACCATGGTGCAAAACAAAATCCAACATAAAGTCATCAAAGCACCTAAACCCAAAATTTTGAACCCCGGTTCTTAGTGAATGCCTGTTGTCGGAGTTTTCCTTAACCAACAATTGACACAGTTATACATTAATGCAAAAAAAAAGAAAAAAAAAAAAGAAACAGGATAATCAGAAGCTTCAGGTGTTCATGCAAGACTACATAAAGTATCATGATACATAACAATATCCAACATGAGGTTAATAAAGCACCTTAACCTTGAGCTTTTAAGACCAAATTCTTAGTATATACCTATTGTTGGGGTTTTCTTTATCTTAAACAGAGAAAAAACAAAAATTAGGAAAGAGAGGGAGGCAAAAAAAAAAAAAAAGGAGGGAGGGAAGGGGGAAGGGAGGGAAAGGGTGGGGGAAGAGAGGAAGGGGGAAGAGGAGATCCAGGAGAGAGGGGAAAGAGACAGGGAAGGGAGAGAAAGAAGGGAGAGACCGAAGAGACAAGGACCTTCTCCCACCTTCCCCCAACGAGAGACCAGAGTGTGAGAGAAGAAGGAAGGGAAGGAGAGGGGGGGCCATCCCAGAGGATCTCCAATAGGCAGCTCGATCCCTCCATATTACTTAATCATTACCAGGCACCCAGCAACACCAGTTCTGAATTTCTAAAAGGGAATATTAAGTCATTCATCTCTGAAATAGGTAATGATTTGATAAAAATTGACCATTTACCAAAGAATTTTTTAATATCTGAGTCATTATCTAGATTGGTATCCCTTTGTTCTAGTAAGCATTGTTTTTTCAGAGAGTTTTTTATCTCCGGAATCGATGGGGTCGCTCTCAGTTTCCATTTTTTGAAGATGAGATATCTGGTTGCCAAGATAGAGAGGAATATCAATTTATTCCATGAGTTAAGATTCTTGGGGCCAAAGACAATCTGTATTTGAGAGAGACTCACATGAGGGATTTTGAGGGTTTTATTAAGCCAGAACTCTAGTTTCCACCATAGGTGCCTTATTCTGGGGCAACTCCAGATCATATGCATTAAATCGACCGCAGGAAATGAACATTTTGGGCACCTATTGAAGCTGAGGTTGTGAATTTTGTGACCCTTTTTGGGAGTAAAGTAAGAATTGTGCAGAAGTTTAACATGTATCTCTCTCCAAGTGGATGAAAGAGTGACCTGGGCCACCTTGCGGATTGAAGACTGAATCATTTTTACGTCAATACTGGCATGTGGAAGCAGCTGATTCCATAACATGGTGATTTTCTCTAGCACTGCTTCACGTTTGCCTGATTTGATTAGCTGATAACAGGGTGAGATAGAGCTAATACCATTCTTAAACAGAGTGACCCAGCTTCCCAATCTACCCAAATTCCAGCTCCAACCGGTCTCTTTCATAAGCTTGAGCAAGAAATGTCTACTTTGCAAGAAGGCAAAGAATTCCTTGTTATTGATTTGAAATTCTGTTTTCAGATTCTCAAAAGATTTAGCGCACCTCCTCTCTAAATCCCATAGTTGTATCAGCCTATTCAGCCCTAGAGTGTGCCATTTCTTAAATATTGCAGAGTTTACTCCGGCCGGGAATTTTGGGTTTCCCTGTAATGGGAGAAATTGAGAGACTTTACAATTTAGGGACAGTAAGTTACTCACTTTCCACCAAGCCTTCAGAGGGTTGGAGAAGGATTTAAGCCTTTTAATTTTACCTGGTAATTCAGTAGGCGGGCAATGAATTAAAGCTAGTGGTAAGTAGGGATAGCAAATATTTTCTTCCAGAGAATTATTCGTGACATAATCACTGTGAGAGATCCAGTCAACCACCAATCGGACCAGAAAGGCATAGTTATATGACCGGATATCTGGGAGTTCAAGACCTCCACTATCTTTTGGGAGGGAGAGTTTGTTTAAAGAGATTATTGGCCTTTTCTCCTGCCAAAGAAATCTGCTGAGTGCACTGTTAAGACAGCGCACATCTCTTTCTAGAAGGATTAATGGGATATTCTGTAATACATATAGAAGCTTGGGAAGCAAAATCATTTTGAATAAGGCAACCCGTCCAGAGATAGATAGTGGCAAAGATTGCCAAATTTTAAGTTTCTCTCTAATATTTGTTAGTATTGGAAGGAGATTGAGATTATACAGCTCACTCAGAAGGGAGGGAATCAAGATTCCTAAATATTTGAGAGAATCTCTGGTCACAGTGAAGGGGATATCCGGGGGGCGAGTTGTTATTTTGTCTGAGCCATAGCAACTCTGATTTTGCTTAATTGATCTTATAGCCCGAGAAGGATCCAAATTGGGTGGTAATATCTAATAGTTTAGGTATGCTAGTTTTGGTATCTGAAAGATATAAGAGTAAGTCATCAGCATATAGAGCGATTTTTATGACCTGTTTGCCCAATTTAATACCTGGTAGTAGTTGTCTGACCATGATTGCCAGCGGTTCAATCAAGACGTCGAAGAGCAAGGGGGACAGGGGACACCCCTGGCGTGTTCCCCTTCCGAGGATTATCTGTGGAGACGATAGATAGTTAACGATCAGAGTTGTATAGGGTTCTTTGTACAGATTCATAATAAAATTGAGGAACTCACCTCTAAAACCAAACTTGGCCAGGGAGGTGAAAAGATGATCGAAATGTATTGAGTCGAATGCTTTCTCTGCATCGATCTAAACAATAGCCAGGTCAGGTGCCTCTCCGTCCCCATTACCCTCCGACGCCTCCATTGTCCTGAAGTACTCTGTGATAGTCAAGGCCTCCCTGATTTTTGCTGAGGAGTTACGTCCTTGGAGAAACCCAGCCTGATCTGAGTGAATGACAGTGGCCAGTGGAGCCTGGAGGCGCCCAGCAATAATGGAGCACATGATCTTATAGTCTCCATTTCAGAGGGCTATGGGCCTGTATGATTCTTTTAGGGCGGGATTTTTTCCAGCCTTCAAGATTAAAATAGTATTGGAGGCAGAAAAAGAGGCAGCTACAGGCTCTCCCTTGACATACATGCTATTATATAGATTCTTAAGATAGGGAGTAATATCAGTGTTAATGATTTTATAAAACTCGTTTGGGAGGCCGTCTGGTCTGGTAGCAAGATCTGAAATAACTTTTGTTATCTCTGCTTCGGTAATTGGGGCGTTAAGAATGCCAGCCTCCTCAGTTGCGATTTTAGGACAAGTTATTTTACTCCAGAATTGAGATGCTTGTATGAGATCTGAGCTCCTTCGTGTATATAAGTCCTGATAGTAACTGACAAATACCTTTGCTATCTCAGCCGGTTTATCAAGAAGGGTACCCTCCTGCTGAATGCTCTCGATAAGAGATGACTTTTTCTCTCTTTTGACCAGGTTCGCCAGTAATTTACCTGATTTGTTTCCAAACCTGTACATTCTCGCTTGGAGTCTCAAGTCCCTCTGTGTCTCCTGAGAGATAGCAAATGTGTCTCTGGTATTTTTGGCCCGAATGTATTTTGCCCAATTTATAGGTCACTTTTCAAGTAGGTAGGAGTTGTACGAGTTAATTACTGAATTAGTAATTTCTCTCTCTCTTAATATTAATATCCTGGATCTTTCAGCACTGAAAGCTATGATTTCGCCCCTGAGGACCACCTTGGCAGCCCCCCAGAATATCAGAGGGGAGTCAATATGACCCTGGTTATGGTGAAGGTACTCAGAGAACTTAAGTTTGAGCCAGTTTTTAAATTTCAAATCATTCGCGAGAAAGGAAGGGAAAACAAAGCGTGGTGATCTATCTTTATGCAAGTTGGATTGGATTTCCAGCGAAATAGGACCATGGTCAGAGAGAAAGATTGGTAATATACCCGTCTTTACTTCTGATAAGATTATTCTATCTTTAATGAGAAAGAGATCAATTCTGGATATCGTTTTATGAGCTCTCGATAGACATGTAAAGTCCCTGACATCAGGGTTTTGAAGCCTCCAGGCATCTCTTACTGCAAGGTTATGCATGATTGATTTCATTAACTTGGTTTCTAAATTATCCTGTTTTTGTTTAACCAGCTTATTGGAGATTCTAAGTCTATCGAGTGGAGAGTGTGGAGACATATTAAAATCACCGCCAAGAATTAAATGCCCCTTTTGAACTGCGAGAATTTTAGCCTGAAGTCTGGACCAGAAAACTAGGTCCAATTTGTTGGGGGCATATAAGTTACACAAGGTATAAATTGTTTTATAAATTTTTACTTTAATTATCACGAATCTTCCATCTGGATCAGTTTCACTGTAAATAGTTTCTAAATTAATTTTTTTGCCAATCAGGATGGCCACCCCCCTCCGCCTCCGATCTCCCGAAGAAAAGTAGATTTCTCTCACCCAAGAGGTTTTGAGTTTCAGGGACTCCTCAATTGACAGATGCGTTTCTTGTAAAAAAGCTATATCAGTCTCTAATTTCCTAAGATGTGTAAGGATAGCCTTCCTTTTAATGGGGGTGGAGATCCCACCCACATTCCAGGAAATTATTTTAAAATTTGCCATTTGATATTATCTAGAATCTCTGAATGTAATCCGTACGGGGGGAGGAGGGGGAAGGGGAGGGATAAAAAAAAAAAAAGGGGGGGATAAGAAAAAAGGGAGATCGGAAAGGGAAAAAGGAGAAGAGGAGAAGAAAAAAAAAAAAAAAAAAAAAAGAGGAGAAGGGAAAAAAGCAACGGGCAGGGAAAAACATTAAAGCAGACATATCCTATTTTTAGCCTGATAACTATGAGCTTGGAGTGTTAGCATCCTTCAAGTATTGTTCTACCTCTTGTATAGTGTTAAAAATATGGTAGATGATGGTAGCTTGATACCCCTGTTGAATTAATGTGGTGCAGATGGGAGCTAGTGTCTTTCTTTTGGATGTTGTTTCTGCTGAGAAGTCCTGGAAAAGGAGAATTTTAGATTCCCCAAGTTTAATGGGCTGATTTCTTCGATAGAACTGAAGTAGTGTAACCTTGTCTTGGAAGTTTAATAGTCTTGCGATCCCCGGTCTGGGTCTATGATTACCTTTGTTGTCCAGTCTTGGTCTACCTATTCTGTGTGCCCTTTCAACTAGTATTGGGGGATGGTCAGAGGGGATTTTAAGAAGTTGAGGTAACAACTCAGAAATAAAGGAGTTTAAATCCTCATAACATTTGTCCTCTGGGACCCCTATTAGTCGAATATTATTCCTACGGGAGTGATTCTCGAGATCTTCGAGTTTAGCTTGTATTGTAGTGATAGAGAGATTGGTGGAGTCTAGATTGGTGTTGTGTAGAGTAGTGAGATCCTCAAGATCTGACACTCTCTGTTCAATTTCTTTAATTCTGTTAGCAAACTGTTTAACTTCCTGTGATAAGAGTGTGATGTCCTGTCTGATTTCTAGTTTAAGTGTGTCAAAGTTAGGGGCCAAAGCTTCCGAAATTTTAGTAACCAGAACTTGCATGTCAAATGAATCGGTCGGGCGAGGTACCATAATATCTGATTCATGAGTTTCAGGCAATATGCCTGAAGTGTTCTTTGCTTTCCTATCTCTTGGTCTCAAAGCCATGACTGGTGAGGGAGTCTTAGAGTGAAGGTGGAGAAATGTATCCATGTGTCAAACTCGCGGGGGAAAACTTATTTGGGGAGAATTCTCCCAGTGCATAAATAGGGGAAAAAGGAAGCTGGGGGGGGGGGGTGAAGATTGTGAGGGAGGTGGGGGGCAGGGGGTGACTTAATTAATCTGATCCTTAGGAGAAGAAAAGAGAAGGAGAAAAAAAAAAAAGAGGAAGGAACAGAAGTGAGTTAAGTGAATTAGGGCTCGCTCACCAGACCATGTATGCCAGAAAAAGAAAGAGAAGAGAAAAAAAAGATCACCAAGCTAAACAGGATATTTACCTGATATTATGCTAAGCTTGTAATAAGCTTATGGGTTATTTTAACAGAAGGCCGAGGAGTGCATCATTGCACAAACACCAAGTCAAATGTAAGTTAACAATGTCAAAGAGAAAGGACTTCACAGAGCTATATACAGTGGAGATGTAACCTAAGCTAAATCAAGTATTTAATACAGTATGTATATAAATGCAATGCAATTTTGTGGCAGAGTGAGCTTCAACCCACAGTTATTAAAGCCTTTTAGGGGTTCAACTCCGTATTCAAGTTAATTGTATAGACTGCAACAATTATCAAAATTTATCACCAAGCTAAACAAGATATTTACCTTATATTATGCTAAGCTTGTAATAAGCTTATGGGTTATTTTAATAAAAGGCCAAGGAGTGCATCATTGCACAAACGCCAAATCAAAAGTAAGTTAACAATGTCAGAGAGAAAGGACTTCACAGAGCTATATACAGTAGAGATGTAACCCAGCTAAATCAAGTATTTAATACAGTGTGTATAAAAATGTAATGCAATGTTATGGCAGAGTGAGCTTCAGCCCACAGTTATTAAAGCCTTTTAGGGGTTCAACTCTGTATTCAAGTTGATTGTATAGACTGAAACATTTATCAGAAATTTTTACAACAGCAGGGACTAAATGTTCCTAGGTCAGAACTCAATAAGCTTAGTTATGCTATTTTAAGTGGAAGGATGTTTTGCCTCTTGAACTGTAATATAGCTCTAAGGTAGGGCCCAAGTGAATACAGGACTGCTTAGGTTAGCAGTGGTTTGCCATTTGTGGGTACAGAAGCTATACATTTGGCTTCGGTGTGTAGTGGAGCAGCGTACCATTAGTGAGAACCAAGGTCAGAAAAAAAAGGCTATTTCATAAATTCAACAAAAATGCAGAGTTAAATAACACAGAGGGATAAGATGATCTTATGTTACAATCTAGGTAAATCTAGGTCTTAGTTTTGTAGGCTAAACAGAGTATTCACAGAATATGCACTGCGTTAAACAGCATTTACATTCTTATGAGTGCATTAGATCTTATTGTGTTTAACAAATTATCAGCTAGGTACTGGAATAAATTGCTTAGCTATCTTTTCCCATGTGGTCCTAGTCCAATGTTCAGGTTCAAAGTTTTCTTTTTTTTTTTTTTTTTGAGTCCCAATCTGCTGAGAAGTCCAAGGAAAAAAGAGATAGACCCCAAAAAAAGAGAAAGTTCTTTTCAGCAGGCCCAGTTAGTTAAGAGACTAGTATTTAGTAATCCTTAGGAATTTCTAGCTAGATAGCCGTTATATATATATATATTTTTTTTTTTACAAGGTAGATCCAACTTCCACTTTAGCCTTCGTTAGTCCCCTCCATCTCTCTCGGCTTCCAATTCCCCCCTCCACTAGATGCTGCAGGGTAGAAAATCCAGAAGAAATGCCAACACTGTGTATTAAGGTAAACACTCACCCCTTCGTGTAGCAGTTTGTCATCCAAACACTCCGTGGTCAGTCCCTGCTGCTTCCTGTAAACACGGCCCAGGTAAGAGTAGCTCTGGCGCTGCCTTTCCGAGTGCAAGCGTAGTCAGCTCCCCTCGCGCAGCACCGGTGGGAGGGGAGAGCGTGGAGCGTAACGCCGGACCAGACACCAGAGCCAGATGAAGGACCCACCCCTAAACCGGAACCCCGCTCCAGGGCCGGGACCGGCTCCCTCCCGCGCAACACCGATGGGGGAGGGAGGGGGGAGAAGGCACGGACCGGCCACCCACACAGCAAATGAGGCAAGCGAAAAGCAAGGTGAGACAACGTGTCCAGGTTTCGTCTGGGAAAGTCAGTTGGCAAGTAGGGAGGGGGAAAAGATTTTACTTTAAGCAGGGTATAAAAAGTTCCACAGAAAGGGATGGGGGGAGAGTCTCAATCTTCTGAGAAGAGGTAGGACAGATAAGATGTAAGCCTGCTTTAGATGCGGGTAAGCAATTAGATACTACCCGTTGCAGAAGTCCGGTAAGTGGGGTTGCAAAAGCCAGTGGGTTGACAGGCCACTGTAAGGGTTCCGGATCGCTCTTCTTTGAATATCCTAAGGAGAGTAGCCCTCAGCTTGGGGCAAGGCACGAGGGATCCACCGCCAGCGTCTAAAGGACTGGAGCTATGTCCTGGACCACACCTGTAGAGCGCACCTGTGCAGGCACACCTGTGTGGCTCCACCTCCACCGGAACCTCCTCTCTCAAGAGCATGCCATTTTCTATGGCATGTAATTTTAAACAACTTTCCAATTTACTTTTATCACCAATTTTGCTTTGTTCTCTTGGTATTCTTAGTTGAAAGCTAAACCTAGTAGGTTCATATGCTAATTTCTTAGACCTTGAAGGCCGCCTCTAATCTAAATGAATTTTGATAATTTTTCACCACTAGAGGGCATTAGTTCACGTGTTTCATATAGATAACATTGAGCTCATGCACGTGAATTTACCATGGAGACAGCTCTGATTGGCTAAACTGCAAATCTGTCAAAAGAACTGAAATAAGGGTGCAGTCTGCTGACTCTGGCTTAGATACAAGGTAATTACATAGGTAAAACGTGTATAATTATAAATGTGTTGGTTATGCAAAACTGGGGAATTGGTAATTAAGGGATTATCTATCTTTTAAAACAACAAAAATTCTGGTGTTGACTGTCCCTTTAAGGGATTATCTATCTTTTAAAACAACAAAAATTCTGGTGTTGACTGTCCCTTTAAAGAGATATGAAACCCACATTTTTTTCTTTCACGATTCAGATAGAACATACACTTTTAAGCAACTTTCTAATTTACTCCTATCATCAATTTTTCTGCTTAGGAGCCGGAACATGTTTGTTTCAGCACCTGGGTTGCTCTTGCTAATTGGTGGCTACATTTAGCCCCCAATCAGCAAGCGATACCCAGGTGGTGAACCAAAAATGGTCCGGCTCCTAAACTTAAATTCAAATAAAGATACAAATAGAAAGAAGAAAAATTGATAATAGGAGTAAATTAGAAAGTTGCTTAAAATTGCGTGCTCTATCTGAATCATGAAAGAAAAGAAAATTGTGTTTCATATCCCTTTAATCAATTATTTTTTTCAAACAAATACAATTTGTGTTGTGTGTCCTGCATAGGCCTAAATTGTACTGCATAGCCCATTTGAAAATTCAGGAACATCTTGCGTTCGGAACATCTGTAGTGACGTAAGCATCAATCTGTGTCGGACTGAGTCCGGTGGATCGTCTGTTACATCACTAAATTCTACTTCTGCCGGTCTGTAGGGTTTGATAACTAAGGCGAATCATGCTCGCCACAAATACACTGCGGTATTCCAGCGTATTTGCGGTTGACAGCTTGATAAATAGAGGCCTTAGTGTCATAATTACTGATTTTATATATATATATATATATATATATATATATATATATATATATATCCACTATCCAATATCTAGATTCTGTTGGTAATCGTCTCTTAAGGTTATTGCTTCTTGCGAATGACATCTTTTATTTAATCAAATTGCTGAGTTTGTATCTTTCTGTGGTTATTACATTAGTCAACCTTAGCTCCAAAACTCAGCTACAAAATAACTATTTAAAGGATTAATCAAAATATTGCTAACACTTAAAATAATCCTTACATAAGGTGAGGGGTATTCATATTAGTGGGACGGAAGAAAAAGAGAAGCTTCTATGAATAATCTAAAATAGGACTAATGGTTCAGAGCTACCAGCCTTTCCATATTTTGTGTAAATTTCTAGGTTTAGGAGCCTAATTAGATTTCAACTTTGCAGTTTCTGTTTTTTTATTTCAAAGCATATAGATTATGTATACATCAGTGTATTTAGGATTATAATTTGACAGATTTAATGTAATTTTAACAAATTAGGGTTATACTGTACTTTGTATATGTATGTCTTATTTTTTACAAATTACATTGCACATTGTATTTTTTCTATTTAAAAAAAAACAACTTCAGTTTTTCCAGGTAGCTTCATTAGTTCCTATGGGCAAGATGATCAAGTACTCTCTAGTTTGGAGAGAAATTTAAGTGCAAACTTTACAGGGGTTTAGCTCACTGAATTATGTAAGAAAAATGCAGATCCTGGAAGTCCCAGAGAGATGAGAAGTGCTTTTCTAGAAGGATATGAGGCTCTTTGGGATATAACATTTCACAGAAAAGAATAAACTTAACAGGTGAACACATGGGATTGACATAACGGGGGATATTTATCAAAGGTCTGGTGGACCTGATCTGACAGTGCGGATCAGGTCCGCCAGACTTCGCTTAATGCGGAGAGCAATATGCTCTCCGTATTCAGCATTGCACCAGCAGCACTTGTGAGTTGCTGGTGCAACCCCACCCCCTGCAGACTCGCGGCCAATCGGCTGCCAGCTGGGGGGTGTCAATCAACCCGATCGTACTCGATCTGGTTGAATTGCGGCGATGTTTGTCCGCCTGCTCAGAGCAGGTGGACAGGTTATGGAGCAGCGGTCTTGCTTGTATAAAATAATTTTCAGCTTTTCATGAGAAAGTTATCAGTTTTATTTTACAATGGAGAAAATACAAAGTGCAATGTTATTTGTAAAAGATACACAGAAATATACAAAGGCTGATCCTAATGTGTTAAAGTAGCACAGAAATGTTTAAAGAATAAACTGAATTCATGAAATCACTGCTGTATACAGAAGGAATCTAAAATACAAAAGAGAAAGTGCAAAGGTTAAATGAAATAATACTGAAATGACCCAATCTGAAGTGTAAAGTAATATAAATTACAAAACCAAAGCACAAAGTGTAAGTGTAACAAAACTCCCATGTTATGCAGTGCTTTATTGCACTGGGCTTATCTCTCCTTAACATACAGAAATGCAGGGAACGCCCCTTAGATAGTATAGCAAAATGTGCCTGTCTAGAATCTTGTGAGAGATCTCGCTGTGCTGGAGGATAATTTTAGATCATCTCATCTGAGCGGAGAGCATTATGGGCAGCATTTCTTATCTCTCTGGGACTTCTAGGTTCCGCTATTTTTCTTAAAGCATTCAGTGAATTCAGCCCCTGTTAAGTCTGCACTGTAATTTCTCTCCAAGCAGAAAAATCCTTTATCATGATCATCAGGCACTATTACACTTTTATTCCTGTCCCACATAGTCTCTAGGAAATGGGTGTATGATGTGTTATATATCAGTCAATTAAATGGTCTTTATTATCATTGATAATAGAAAGACTTTTAGTCCTGCAGATATCTACAGGAAGGCCTTTACCTGGTCTTCTGTGATCTTCATTAGTATAAAACACGTTTAAAAAAACATCCACCTTGTCCACCCAAAATAAAGATAGTGGGGCCGAATTATCATTGTGCAGATGGACATGATCCACTGTAGCCGATCATCGATAAATGCAGACAGCGTATTTCACAAGCAATGCTTGTGCAATACCGCCCCCTGCAGATTCGCGGCCAATCGGCCACTAGCAGGGTGTGTAAATCAATCCAATCGTTTCTGAGCGGGCCGATTGCTGTCCGCTGCCTCAGAGGTGGCGGACGGGTTACGGAGCAGCAGTCTTAAGACCACTGCTTCTTAACTCCTGTTACCGGCGAGCCTGAAGGCTTGCGCGGAAAAACGGCTGCATACAGTTACATACAGAGCTTGTTAAATCGGCCCCAGCATCTACACTTTGCCATCATGACAGCCAGGTGAAGCTGCCAGATCTGTTACTGGTTCATTGGGTTAGACAGTGTCTGCTGTCCACATCAAAAGGACAAGTGGCTTTCAACCATCTAACTACAGTTTAGGCCAAAGAAGCATCTTTCTCCAACATAGGTGTGTCCGGTCCACGGCGTCATCCTTACTTGTGGGATATTCTCTTCCCCAACAGGAAATGGCAAAGAGCCCAGCAAAACTGGTCACATGATCCCTCCTAGGCTCCGCCTACCCCAGTCATTCTCTTTGCCGTTGCACAGGCAACATCTCCACGGAGATGGCTAAGAGTTTTTTTGGTGTTTAAATGTAGTTTTTATCCTTCAATCAAGTGTTTGTTATTTTAAAATAGTGCTGGTATGTACTATTTACTCTGAAACAGAAAAGAGATGAAGATTTCTGTTTGTAAGAGGAAGATGATTTTAGCAAACGTTACTAAAATCGATTGCTGTTTCCACACAGGACTGTTGAGATGAAGTAACTTCAGTTGGGGGAAACAGTTTGCAGACTCTTCTGCTTGAGGTATGACTGGCCACATTTCTAACAAGACTTTGTAATGCTGGAAGGCTGTCATTTTCCCTATGGGGACCGGTAAGCCATTTTCTTAGTTTAAGTAAAAGAATAAAGGGCTTCATAAGGGCTTATAAAACTGGTAGACATTTTTCTGGGCTAAAACGATTACTTTACTAAACATATTTGGCAGATTATAACTCTTATAGTTATTATAATCTTGGGGATTGTTTTAAGAAAAACGGCAGGCACTGTATTGGACACCTTTTTCAGATGGGGGCCTTTCTAGTCATAGGCAGAGCCTCATTTTCGCGCCACTAATGCGCAGTTGTTTTTGGAGAGCAAGGCATGCAGATGCATGTGTGAGGAGCTAAGAACCACTGAAAAAGCTTATAGAAGGCGTCATTTGGTATCGTATTCCCCTCTAGGCTTGGTTGGGTCTCAGCAAAGCAGATACCTGGGACTGTATAGGGGTTAAATGTAAAAACGGCTCCGGTTCCGTTATTTTAAGGGTTAAAGCTTTCAAATTTGGTGTGCAATACTTTTAAGGCTTTATGACACTGTGGTGAAAATTTGGTGAATTTTGAACAATTCCTTCATACTTTTTCACATATTCAGTAATAAAGTGTGTTCAGTTTAAAATTTAAAGTGACAGTAACGGTTTTATTTTAAAACATTTTTTGTGCTTTGTTGACAAGTTTAAGCCTGTTTAACATGTCTGAACCATCAGATAAGCGATGTTCTATATGTATGAAAGCCAAGGTTTCTCCCCATTTAAATATATGTGATGATTGTGACATAGTGTCCAAAAAAAGTAGGGACAATGATACCACAGATAATGATATTGCCCAAGATGATTCCTCAAATGAGGGGAGTAAGCATGGTACTGCATCATCCCCTTCTGTGTCTACACCAGTTTTGCCCACACAAGAGGCCCCTAGTACATCTAGTGCGCCAATACTTATTACCATGTAACAATTAACGGCTGTTATGGATAATTCTATTGCAAACATTTTATCTAAAATGCCTACTTATCAGAGAAAGCGCGATTGCTCTGTTTTAAACACTGAAGAGCAAGAGGACGCTGATGATAACGGTTCTGACATACCCTCACACCAATCTGAAGGGGCCAGGAGGGAGGTTTTGTCTGAGGGAGAAATTTCAGATTCAGGAAAAATTTCTCAACAAGCTGAACCTGATGTTGTAACATTTAAATTTAAATTAGAACATCTCCGCGCACTGCTTAAGGAGGTATTATCTACTCTGGATGATTGTGACAATTTGGTCATTACAGAGAAATTATGTAAGATGGACAAATTCCTAGAGGTTCCGGTGCCCCCCGATGCTTTTCCTATACCCAAGCGGGTGGCGGACATAGTAAATAAGGAGTGGGAAAGGCCCGGCATACCTTTTGTTCCTCCCCCTATATTTAAAAAATTATTTCCTATAGTTGACCCCAGAAAGGACTTATGGCAGACAGTCCCCAAGGTCGAGGGGGCGGTCTCTACTCTAAACAAACGCACTACTATTCCCATAGAAGATAGTTGTGCTTTCAAAGATCCTATGGATAAAAAATTAGAGGGTTTGCTTAAAAAGATGTTTGTTCAGCAAGGTTACCTTCTACAACCAATTTCATGCATTGTTCCTGTCACTACGGCAGCGTGTTTCTGGTTCGAAGAACTAGAAAAGTCGCTCAATAAAGAATCTTCGTATGAGGAGGTTATGGACAGAGTTCAAGCACTTAAATTGGCTAACTCTTTTATTTTAGATGCCGCTTTGCAATTAGCTAGATTAGCGGTGAAAAATTCAGGGTTTGCTATCGTGGCGCGCAGAGCGCTTTGGCTAAAGTCTTGGTCAGCGGATGTGTCTTCCAAGACAAAATTGCTTAACATCCCTTTCAAGGGTAAAACACTGTTTGGTCCTGATTTGAAAGAGATTATTTCAGACATCACCGGGGGAAAGGGCCACGCCCTTCCTCAGGATAGGTCTTTTAAGGCTAAAAATAAGCCTAATTTTCGTCCCTTTCGCAGAAACGGACCAGCCTCTAATTCTACATCCTCTAAGCAAGAGGGTAATACTTCTCAACCCAAACCAGCCTGGAGACCGGTGCAAGGCTGGAACAAGGGTAAGCAGGCCAAGAAGCCTGCCACTGCTACCAAAACAGCATGAAGGGATGGCCCCCGATCCGGGACCGGATCTGGTGGGGGGCAGACTTTCTCTCTTTGCTCAGGCTTGGGCAAGAGATGTTCAGGATCCTTGGGCACTAGAAATAGTGTCTCAGGGTTATCTCCTGGAATTCAAGGAACTACCCCCAAGGGGAAGGTTCCACAGGTCTCAATTATCTTCAAACCAAATAAAAAGACAGGCATTCTTACATTGTGTAGAAGACCTGTTAAAGATGGGAGTAATTCATCCAGTTCCTATAGGAGAACAAGGGATGGGGTTTTACTCCAACCTGTTCATAGTTCCCAAAAAAGAGGGAACATTCAGACCAATTTTAGATCTCAAGATCCTAAACAAATTTCTCAGGGTTCCATCGTTCAAAATGGAAACCATTCGAACGATCCTTCCTACCATCCAGGAAGGTCAATTTATGACCACGGTGGATTTAAAGGATGCGTACCTCCATATTCCTATCCACAGGGAACATCATCAGTTCCTAATGTTCGCTTTTCTGGACAAGCATTACCAGTTTGTGGCACTTCCATTCGGATTAGCCACTGCTCCAAGGATTTTTACAAAGGTACTAGGGTCCCTTCTAGCAGTTCTAAGACCAAGGGGCATTGCAGTAGTACCTTACTTGGACGACATCCTGATTCAAGCGTCGTCTCTGTCAAAAGCAAAGGCTCATACGGACATCGTTCTAGCCTTTCTCAGATCTCACGGATGGAAAGTGAACATAGAAAAAAGTTCTCTGTCCCCGTCAACAAGAGTTCCCTTCTTGGGAACAATAATAGATTCCTTAGAAATGAGGATTTTTCTGACAGAGGTCAGAAAATCAAAACTTCTAAGCTCTTGTCAAGTACTTCATTCTGTTCTTCATCCTTCCATAGCGCAGTGCATGGAAGTAATAGGATTGATGGTTGCAGCAATGGACATAGTTCCTTTTGCACGAATTCATCTAAGACCATTACAACTGTGCATGCTCAGACAGTGGAATGGGGATTATACAGACTTGTCTCCGACGATTCAAGTAGATCAAAGGACCAGAGATTCACTCCGTTGGTGGCTGATCCTGGACAACCTGTCACAGGGAATGAGCTTCCGCAGACCAGAGTGGGTCATTGTCACGACCGACGCCAGTCTGGTGGGCTGGGGCGCGGTCTGGGAACCCCTGAAAGCTCAGGGTCTATGGTCTCGGGAAGAATCTCTTCTCCCGATAAACATTCTGGAACTGAGAGCGATATTCAATGCTCTCAAAGCTTGGCCTCATCTAGCAAAGGCCAAATTCATAAGGTTTCAATCAGACAACATGACGACTGTTGCATATATCAACCATCAGGGGGGAACAAGGAGTTCCCTGGCGATGGAGGAAGTGACCAAGATAATTCAATGGGCGGAGGATCACTCCTGCCACTTGTCTGCAATCCACATCCCAGGAGTGGAAAATTGGGAAGCGGATTTTCTGAGTCGTCAGACCTTCCATCCGGGGGAGTGGGAACTCCATCCGGAAATCTTTGCCCAAATAACTCAATTATGGGGCATTCCAGACATGGATCTGATGGCCTCTCGTCAGAACTTCAAGGTTCCTTGTTACGGGTCCAGATCCAGGGATCCCAAGGCGACTCTAGTGGATGCACTAGTAGCACCTTGGACCTTCAACCTAGCTTATGTATTCCCACCGTATCCTCTCATTCCCAGGCTGGTAGCCAGGATCAATCAGGAGAGGGCTTCGGTGATCTTGATAGCTCCTGCGTGGCCACGCAGGACTTGGTATGCAGACCTGGTGAATATGTCATCGGCTCCACCATGGAAGCTACCTTTGAGACAGGACCTTCTTGTTCAAGGTCCATTTGAACATCCGAATCTGGTTTCCCTCCAACTGACTGCTTGGAGATTGAACGCTTGATTTTATCAAAGCGTGGGTTTTCAGATTCCGTAATAGATACTCTTATTCAGGCTAGAAAGCCTGTAACTAGAAAGATTTACCATAAAATATGGAAAAAATATATCTGTTGGTGTGAATCTAAAGGATTCCCATGGAACAAGATAAAAATTCCTAAGATTCTATCCTTTCTACAAGAAGGTTTGGAGAAAGGATTATCTGCGAGTTCTCTGAAGGGACAGATTTCTGCTTTATCTGTTTTACTTCACAAAAGGCTGGCAGCTGTGCCAGACGTTCAAGCGTTTGTTCAGGCTCTGGTTAGAATCAAGCCTGTTTACAGACCTTTGACTCCTCCCTGGAGTCTTAATCTAGTTCTTTCAGTTCTTCAAGGGGTTCCGTTTGAACCCTTACATTCCGTAGATATTAAGTTATTATCTTGGAAAGTTTTGTTTTTGGTTGCAATTTCTTCTGCTAGAAGAGTTTCTGAGTTATCTGCTCTGCAGTGTTCTCCGCCCTATCTGGTGTTCCATGCAGATAAGGTGGTTTTGCGTACTAAGCCTGGTTTTCTTCCGAAAGTTGTTTCCAACAAAAATATTAACCAGGAGATTGTTGTACCTTCTTTGTGTCCGAATCCAGTTTCAAAGAAGGAACGTTTGTTACACAATTTGGACGTAGTCCGTGCTCTAAAATTCTATTTAGAGGCTACTAAAGATTTCAGACAGACATCTTCTTTGTTTGTTGTTTATTCTGGTAAAAGGAGAGGTCAAAAAGCAACTTCTACCTCTCTTTCCTTTTGGCTTAAAAGCATTATCCGATTGGCTTATGAGACTGCCGGACGGCAGCCTCCTGAAAGAATCACAGCTCATTCCACTAGGGCTGTGGCTTCCACATGGGCCTTCAAGAACGAGGCTTCTGTTGACCAGATATGTAAGGCAGCGACTTGGTCTTCACTGCACACTTTTGCCAAATTTTACAAATTTGATACTTTTGCTTCTTCAGAGGCTATTTTTGGGAGAAAGGTTTTGCAAGCCGTGGTGCCTTCCATTTAGGTGACCTGATTTGCTCCCTCCCTTCATCCGTGTCCTAAAGCTTTGGTATTGGTTCCCACAAGTAAGGATGACGCCATGGACCGGACACACCTATGTTGGAGAAAACAGAATTTATGCTTACCTGATAAATTACTTTCTCCAACGGTGTGTCCGGTCCACGGCCCGCCCTGGTTTTTTTAATCAGGTCTGATGAATTATTTTCTCTAACTACAGTCACCACGGTATCATATGGTTTCTCCTATGCATATTTCCTCCTGTACGTCGGTCGAATGACTGGGGTAGGCGGAGCCTAGGAGGGATCATGTGACCAGCTTTGCTGGGCTCTTTGCCATTTCCTGTTGGGGAAGAGAATATCCCACAAGTAAGGATGACGCCGTGGACCGGACACACCGTTGGAGAAAGTAATTTATCAGGTAAGCATAAATTCTGTTTTTCTCAGTTAGTTGTCCGAATTAAAGGGACATACAACTCCAAAATTGTTATTGTTTAAAAAGATAGATACTCCCTTTATTACCCATTCTCCAGTTTTGCACAGTCAAGTGGTTATATTAATATACTTTTTACCTCTGTGATTACCTTGTATCTCTTCTGACACCCCCTGACCACATGACTTTTTATGTATTATCTATTGACTTGCACTTTAGCCAATTAGTGCTGTGTTGTGCACAACTTCACGGGCGTGAGCACAAAGTTATCTATATGACACACATGAACTAGCAGTCTCCTGTTGTGAAAAGCAAATAAAAAGGCATGTGATAAGAGGCTGTCTGTAGTGGCTTAGAAACTAGCAGAAATTTAGAGGTTTAAATGTTATAAAGTATATAAATATAACAATGTTGGTTTTGCAAAGCTCGGGAATGGGTAGTAAATGTGTTATCTTTCCTTTTAATCAGTAACAATTTGGTATTGACTGTCCCTTTAAGAATGAGGGGGAATCCCAGGAGCAATGCGCTGCTGGTACACTCTTCTAGACACACAAAAAATCACCCATACTTGCACCTACTGGAAAATATAAGACATAGGAAAATACTTTTAGATGCCTACAACTTACACTACACATAATTTGAGCAAATACATTTATGCATGTTGGTTCATTCCAGATAATACAAGGATTTAAAGTCACTTCCAGATTTGTATTCTTAACTTTAGTCGTCCTGACTCCTAAGTGCAAATGCAATGTGCAAAAGTTTTATTTGAAAGAATATAACAGGTACAAGTCTGCTTATTTCATGATATTATATGAGTAAAGTCAATTATTTTATGGTTATTTGTTATGCATAATACATTTGCAGCTAATATATGCATATGACAACAGAAATAATGATTGTGTTTTTCATTTATAAAGTTACTAGTGTAATCAACCTTAGAAGAAGTTTGCTCCTTGCCCCCCTATTCCAGATCATTGTCATATTAAAGATAAGAGGAGTCTCACTCTGTGTCAGATTGTGTAAACAACAGCACAATAAACTTAAATTGATTACATTTTGGGAAGTAGTGCAAGCAGGGTCGCCATCAGGGGGTGACAGGGGTGACTCCTGTCAGGGGCCCAATGGGCAAGGGGGGCCCCATGAGTCAAGAACTAAACAAAAATAAAAATTTTTTTTTTTTTAATTTTGGCAGCCACCAGTGGGTACTACAGCAGAGTGCTAATTGAGCATGGGGAATGTTATAACAAGGAGTAAAATATTAGCATTTGAGAGGATTTCTGAGTGTGCACTAAACCACTATGCACAGTGTGAAACAGACTTGCCACTTGTTTGTACAGTGTGTGCCTGAGTCAGACGGCTTATCACTTTCATTTGCAGAGGAGATAGGAATTACTTAGCAAATGTTTTTTATTTCTTTGTGCAATTTAGGATTGTAACTTCAGTGTGGTAGTAGTTGTATGGTGGGGCCATGGGTTCATAAAAACAATTTTTTTTAGCAGCAGTGTATTTATGATTATTTGACAATGCTGTAGAAATTCTATATTTAAAACCATGCAGAAATTTTTCCTCCTCAATACACAAATGGTAGGTACCCTTTTGGCAGATATTCATTTTTATATATATATATATATATATATATATATATATATATATATATATATATATATATATATATATATATATATATATATATATATATACATTACATTCCAGTTTACTGCCCCTTTATGCAAGCACTTTCCAGATGCAAAATGCAAGGAGGCATTTTATCTTTTTTTACATCTGCATAACATGTTATACTCTCAGACTAAGATTGCTCATTGTTTGAAATGAGACAGGTTAACTTAAAACTGTTCAGTTTACACTACAGTTGACTTAATTTACCAACACCCTAAATCCTGCATTTAACCAGATCTAATGATATGAGTACCACAGCTGTGTTTTCTGTGGATATCTCAGTGAGGGTGTTGTATGTATGTCTATGTTTTATGTGGTTGTCTCTGTGTGTGTGTATGTCTTTGTGTGTTTACTGATGCTGTCTCTGTCAGTGTTTCCTTGGGTGTATGTGCAAGTTTGAGTGTGTGTGTGTGTGTGTGTGTCCACTGTCTGTTCCTTTTTAGGACATTTTGACCTTACTACTAATTATTCACATCTTCTTTTTACAGACTTTGAGAGTAATGAGACCTTTCCGGAAGTCACCAATCTACCATTTAACCTTTAAATTATTGTTTAGGCAGTTCAGGGCCATTCCTTTCAGCCACTGCATGCTGTTGTCATCATTTAGTTGGCATCTTCCTTTACAAAAAGATAATCAGAACTCCATATTTTGTTTTCTATATCTCCTTTTTTTTACAAAACTGTAGTTTACCTCATTACTTGTCTGGTCAATGTAAACAATTGCTGAGTGTCTGTTTGGGTGTCTGTGTCTGAGTGTGTTTCTTTGCGTGTCTGCTAGAGTGTCTATATGTGAATCCTTATGTGTGTGTGTGTGTGTTTCACACACTCATACACTGAAACACACACACACACACACATAAGGATTCACATATAGACACTCTAGCAGACACGCAGAGAAACACACTCAGACACAGACATCAAGTTTAAATAGACACTTAAGAATAAAGTACATATACGTTTTAGTCACTTGGTCCAAAATTGCACATGTCAAAGGGGGGGGGGGCCTGATCAATGGTTAAGTCAGGGGCCCCAAAATTTCTAGTGGCGGCCCTGAGTGCAAGACCCAAACTTTAACTGCAATTAGGACCATTAGGTGCTTTCAGTCATGGATATAGACCACTGAGGGGCAAGATTTTATTCTTTTTTATTAGTGACTAGTGTGAGCAACCAAATCCTAAACCCTTACCCCACTTCTTCTGTGGATAATGAAATATAAGTTTAAGGTGAAAAAAATTAAATGCAAGTGAATTCAAATAAAGTGATCTTACCAAGGTAAAACTCATAACGTATCATTAAAATTATACTGTCACATGACCAAAAAAACTTCTATGAGGAAGTGTGCTTGTCCCAAACCTATTAAACATTTACAAAAATGATTTCATTAAACACTTTACATACTGTATCAAAGTCAAAGCCTAAAAAAAAAACAATATCAAAAGCACATAAGATACGTTTGCTCCATGTAAGGCTTAGATAAACACAGTTAGTATTTAGCATCAAGCAGCGTTGAATTAGTAATGGGTAGCCAGCAGTGTAGACTGTAAGTCAGACTCCATTAGAAAAGTGCTAAGCAAATTTTTGTTATTATAACACGTATACAACCTTTCATACAGGTGAACAAAGTATCAATACGCTTCCTTGGAGCATTCCAGAGTTAAATTCCATGTCTCCTAAAGGCAAACGCTAAGCAAATACCAAGGCAAAGATAGAATGCTGAATCTTCAGCTTGGCGTTGATTCCAGCTGTGATGGGGCTGGATATATGAAGTGGCGGGGTTCTCATGAATGTCACTGGCAGGTGGTTGCCTGGCCAATCTTAGTAATGGAGAAGCTAGGGTTTACCTAGTGCACACTTCAAATCATGCCGGTCATATAATAGTACTCCTCACACATCGCACCTCCATCTGTCTGCTACTTATGGTGCTGTAATGCTGACAGGGACATAAGTGCCAATGTAAAATCATGAGGTGGGTTCGTTTAATAGACTTCTTTTCATTTATTGTAACATCCCTTAGACATAAAAGCAAAACACTTTGAATTAAATACTCAAAGTGTTCTGGGCCTTCCTGTGTAAACCTGATAGTTTATAAGGGTAATACCTCAGGATTTTTCTGGCAGTCATGGCTATTAACCACTCTCTCACCACCATTCAATGGCTTAACTCCTTGCACAAGCTAGGCCACTCTCATCACACTCTTGTAATGACCCAATCTTACCTCATATGGAGGAAGAACAATTCTCCATCTTTCCTCTCACACTCACAAACCCATTACCACTGATATCACTCTAATCATTCTCACAGACTCTGCACCACTAATATATTGACCCCTAAGCCCTTACAAAATGTACTCATCTCTCTATCTTGCAGTGGCATCTTTCTATCTTGTATTGGTCAGCCACTGCCACAGGTTGGGCTCCTCTCACTCTCATTTTCTGTAGTCTAGCTCTTCCCTCATACCACATCCCTCTTGTTCCTCTCTGATGAACTGGACATGACCCCTCTCTGAAGCTTCTCTTCTCTTTGCTCCCAACAATGTTACTCATTATAGCAAGACCCTTCTGATTAACCAAAACATAATTGCAATCTTTAAATGCTTTTCTGGCATAGTTTACGTATGTGCATGTTTTAAATTTAAAAAAATTTGTTTTAATTTTTATTTTGTTTTTTGTTTATTCATATATTTATTATAAAACCAGGATTTTGTTTGTTTTAAATTTTAACTGAATTTGTCAACTGAAAGAAACATTTAAAAAAGGTATGTTCCTTTAGTTAGAAAAGCATATGTGCAAAAATGTTGTAAAAAAGGAGTCTGAACCGCAACAATCATGTTTGTTAAAATATGCACTAAGCATGTGCAAAAAACCTTTAGTGCAAAAAAGGCCAACATAGGTTGTAAATAGATTTAGGCTGAGCAAATTCCAAACATCCTGGAAAGGGTACTTGCACAATATTTTCTGATGGATAGAAATACCACTGTCAATTTCTCTCAATACAAAATAAGAGAAGTGCTCAGCCAGGAATGACCAACAGGTCAGTAGATTGTTCTATGGTGAGTTACCACCTGGGAGCAGCTTCTTTTAGCCCAATATTCCTTTTCACAGAGGAGAACGTTCCTGAAGTACGCCAGTCTAAGTTTACACAGTGTAGGTCCAACTTGAAAACCATGAGATGCTCTGGATGGGAACTATTTTAAATGTGTGTTCAAATTGACCTTAATATATCATAAAAATGTATATATTCCATTAAAATAAACTGACACATAAATATTAAGGGGACATGAAACCCAAAACTTTCTTCCATGATTGAGATAGAGCATACAGTTTTAAACAACTTTCCAGTTGACTTCCGTTATCTAATTTTCTTTGTTCTCTTGATATCCTTTGTTAAAAAGCATACCTAGGAAGATTCAGGAGCTGCAATGCACTGCTTGGATCTAACTGCACATATATGCCTCTTGTCATTGGATCACCTGGTGTGTTCAGCTAGCTCCAAATACTGCTTTGTTACTCCTTCAAAAATGATACCAAGAGAATGATGCACATCTGATAATATAGTAAATTGGAAAGGTGTTTAAAATTGTATGATCTATCCGAATCATGAAAAAAAAAAAATGGGGTTTTATGTCCTTTTAACATCACTGTATAAAAAAGTTATAAAATAGCATACAGTAT
Source organism: Bombina bombina (assembly GCF_027579735.1). Taxonomy (NCBI): domain Eukaryota; kingdom Metazoa; phylum Chordata; class Amphibia; order Anura; family Bombinatoridae; genus Bombina; species Bombina bombina. The sequence goes on along the minus strand of NC_069501.1, from coordinate 422,539,238 downwards.
TTATTTTGATAGTTTTAGTCTAGACTCGCTCTTTTGTCAGATTAATGGCCTAACCCCATGATTTGTTTTCAACTGCACTGCTTGCTACGCTATCAATAAAGCGATAAAACTACTTTATTGTTTTTCGCCTAAATATTTCACATTTTTTGATACAAGAGGCATAATGACTTTTACATAGTCTGAGCATCATTTGTTCTCTTTGAGAAATAATATCTGCCAGGTATCAAGTGGTGGAAAGAAGAGAGAATTTGCATCAAATATAAAATAACAGCAGGTTGCTTCTGCATCTCAGTTGGTTTATTACTGTGAATGTATGGGGGCTGTTTATCAAACAGACTATTAATACAACAAAGACTTTCAGGCAGTTTTAAATACAACCTATTGTCAGATTTGGTTTATTTGTTGTTGGTGCAGTGTACTGCACATGAAAATGCTAAATATGTGAAAGCCAGGAGGATGTTCATACATCTCATTACTTATGAGGTCAAAATAAATCCTCCTATTGTACTAAATAGCCACAAAAAAAGGAAATGTCAGGACTCATATTACACTGATATTATTGCAAAATAAAACATAAGAAAAGGAGGGATCTAAAATGTGATTTAAAGGGACATGAAACCAAAACGTTTTCTTTCAGGATTGAAATAGAACATACAATTTTAAACAATTTCCCAATTTTCTTCCATTAGCAAATTGGTTTCATTCTCTTGGTATCCTTTTTTAAAGGAGCATAAAAGCTCTACTGGAAGCTAGCTGAACATGTCAAGTGAGCCATTGACAAGAGGCACATCTCTGCAGCCACCAATCAACAACTAGCTCCCAGTAGCGCATTGCTGCTCATTAGCCTACCTAGGTATGCTTTTTTACAAAGGATACCAAGAGCACAAATAAAATTAGATAACAGAAGTAGATTGGAAAGTTATTTAAAAATTAAATTTCAGAATTGAGAAATTTTAATTTTGACTTTACTTTCTCTTTAAGCTCAATTTTTTTTAATCATACATTAAAAATATTTTATAGTCTTATGGTCTAACACTATCTGTCCAATGTCCATGGAGAATGCTGATTTGAGCATTGTTGCAGGAATAGAGTGACTAGCTTGGTATTATTTGTGTTAACAGTAATTATGCTGCAGGTTGTGCAACCTACTTTAAGGATAGCGATATTTGCAGCGTCAGAAATGGCTCTGCAGGAGGAAGTGTGCAGGAAGTTTTAAAAAGGTCTGTGAATACCCTATTTGGATTTGGATTTTGTTCATGAAAATCCTGGCATTTCTTGTAATGATCTTGGTCTGATGTCTGGCCTGCCCCAGTGTTACGCTGCATGTTTTGGATCTTAGAGGTTTCTGCTGACCATTCTGGTTCCTGTACTCTGGCTTGCTTCTGGTCAATTCTTCTGTTTTACCACCTGACTTTGATGACTGGTTCCAATCCTTCTATGTGACTGAAGACTTCAGCCTGTTCCTGACTCCAACCTGCAGAGCATCTCCTGCACAAGTAGTTTCAGCTGCTAAGCAAGGTAATAATGAATTAATTATGGATTCAGCAGAGATACCAAGCACTGGCCTAGATTACAAGTTTTGCGCTAAACAGGGTGCGAAAATAACTCTAAAAAAGTTGCGTTATTTCCCTCTCCATGGCTGCAATTACGAGTTAATGAAAAGCCTCCTTCTGCTGTGCGATATGGTGCGTTAAGCTCCATACCACACAAAAGCCGAGGGCTGATTTGACGTGCTCGTGCACACTTTCTCCCATAGATATCAATGTGGAGAAAGTGTTAGAAAAACAACTAACACCTGAAGTGAGGAATGGCGATCGCTATAACGCAACCTCATTGATGTCTATGGGGGAAAGAAAGTTAGGTTTAAACTTTAAACCCCTAGTCTAAACACCCCTAATCCGCTGCCCACGACATTGCCGACTCTAAATAAAGTGATTAACCCCTAATCCGCCGCTCCCCGACATCGCCAACAATAAAAAAAAGTTATTAAGCCATAAACCACCGCTCCCCGACATTGTCGCCACTAAATAAAATTATTATCCCCTAAACCTCCAGCCTCCTACATCACCGCCACTAAATAAACCTATTAACCCCTAAACCTCCGGCCTCCCACATTGCGGCCACTAAATAAACCTATTAACCCCTAAACCTCCAGCCTCCCACATCGCTAAATGCTAAGTTAGACTATTAACCCCTAAACCTAAGACCCTGTTCAAATCAACCAATAGGATTTCAGTAGCTCTCATCCTATTGGCTGTTTTGAGCAACCAATTGGATTTCACAAGCTCTCATCCTATTGGCTGATTTTAATTTGAAGAGTCAAATCAGCCAATAGGATTACAAGGTACACCATTTCGAAACGGCTACCTTACATTGAAGCTTCAGTGTATGGCGGTGACCATATAAAGAGAATGCTCCGTGCAGGATGGCATCGGCTTCCAGGATAGCTCCGCTCCGTGCCACCAGGATGAAGATAGAAGACCTTCCCGAGATGGATGAAGGTGTCACCACCTGGATGAAGACTTCTCGCCGCCTGGATGAAGATGGATGTCCGGACTTCAGGAACCGTGACTAGATTTGATGGGGTTAGTGTTAGTTTTTTTTTTTTTTTAAATTTTGTGTGGGATTTTTTTTTAGATTAGGGCTTTTGGCAATTGTAAAAGAGCTGAATGTCCTTTTAAGGGCAGTAATAGAGCTGAATGCCTGTTTAAGAGCAATGCCCATACAAATGCCCCTTAAGAGGCAATGGGTAGCTTAGATTTTTTTTAGAGTTAGGTTTTTTATTTTCGAGGGTTGGTTGGGTGGAGGGTTTTACTGTTGGGGGAACTTTGTATTTTTTACAGGTAAAAGAGCTGTTTAACTTAGGGAAATGCCCTACAAAATGCCCTTTTAAAAGCTATTGGTAATTTATTGAAGGCTAGGGGTGTTTTTATTTTTGATAATTTTGTTTATTATTTTTTGTAATCTTACGGCTAGATTTAGAGTTTTGTCGGTAACGACCCGCGTAGCTAACGCTGGCTTTTTTCTGGCCGCACCTTTAAAATAACTCTGGTATTGAGAGTTAACAGAATGGCTGCGTTAGGCTCCAAAAAAGGAGCGTACAGCATATTTAACGCAACTTCAACTCTCGATACCAGAGTTGCTTACGGACGCGGCCAGCCTCAAAAACGTGCTCGTGCACGATTCCCCCATAGAAAACAATGGGGCTGTTTGAGCTGAAAAAAAAACATAACACCTGCAAAAAAGCAGCGTTCAGCAACTAACGCAGCCCCATTGTTGTCTATGGGGAAACACTTCCTACGTCTGCACCTAACACCCTAACATGTACCCCGAGTCTAAACATCCCTAACCTTACACTTATTAACCCCTAATCTGCCGCCCCCGCTATCGCTGACCCCTGCATATTATTATTAACCCCTAATCTGCCGCTCCGTAAACCACCGCTACTTACATTATCCCTATGTACCCTTAATTTGCTGCCCCTAACACCGCCGACCCCTATATTATATTTATTAACCCCTAATCTGCCCCCACAACGTCGCCTCAACCTGCCTACACTTATTAACCCCTAATCTGCCGACCGGACCGCACCGCTATTATAATAAAGTTATTAAACCCTAATCCGCCTCACTCCCGCCTCAATAACCCTATAATAAATACTATTAACCCCTAATCTGCCCTCCCTAACATCGCCGACACCTAACATTAACCCCTAATCTGCCGACTGGAGCTCACCGCTATTCTAATAAATGTATTAACCCCTAAAGCTAAGTCTAACCCTAACACTAACACCCCCCTAAGTTAAATATAATTTAAATCTAACGAAATTAATTAACTCTTATTAAATAAATTATTCCTATTTAAAGCTAAATACTTACCTGTAAAATAAATCCTAATATAGCTACAATATAAATTATAATTATATTATAGCTATTTTAGGATTTATATTTATTTTACAGGTAACTTTGTATTTATTTTAACCAGGTACAATAGCTATTAAATAGTTAAGAACTATTTAATAGCTAAAATAGTTAAAATAATTACAAAATTACCTGTAAAATAAATCCTAACCTAAGTTACAATTAAACCTAACACTACACTATCAATAAATTAATTAAATAAAATACCAACAATTACCTACAATTAAACCTAACACTACACTATCAATAAATTATTTAAATACAATATCTACAAATAACTACAATGAAATAAACTAACTAAAGTACAAAAAATAAAAAAGAACTAAGTTACAAAAAATTAAAAAATATTTACAAACATTAGAAAAATTTTACAACAATTTTAAACTAATTACACCTACTCTAAGCCCCCTAATAAAATAACAATAAAAAATGCCCTACCCTATTCTAAATTACTAAAGTTCAAAGCTCTTTTACCTTACCAGCCCTGAACAGGGCCCTTTGCGGGGCATGCCCCAAGAAATTCAGCTCTTTTGCCTGTAAAAAAAACCATACAATACCCCCCCCAACATTACAACCCACCACCCACATACCCCTAATCTAACCCAAACCCCCCTTAAATAAACCTAACACTAAGCCCCTGAAGATCTTCCTACCTTATCTTCACCCTGCCAGGTTCACCGATCCGTCCTCTGAAGTCTTGATCCAAGCCTCAGAAGTGTTGATCCAAGCCCAAGCGGGGGGCTGAAGAGTGACGTCCATCCTCGGGCTGAAGTCTGGATCCAAGCTGCGACTGAAGAAATCCATCCTCGGGCTGAAGTCGGAAGTCCATCATCTGGATGAAGTCTTCTATAAAGCCGCATCTTCAATCTTCTTTCTTCTGGAGCAGAGCGGAACCATCTACTTCCAAGCCGACGCGGAACATCCTCTTCAACCGACGACTAGACGACGAATGACGGTTCCTTTAAATGACGTCATCCAAGATGGCGTCCCTCGAATTCCGATTGGCTGATAGTTTTTTTTTTGGTTTTTTTTATTTTTAGGGGTTAATAGTTTAATTTAGTGTTTTGCAATGTGGGGGGCCGAGGTTTAGGGTTAATAGGTTTATTTAGTGGCGGCGATGTAGGAGGCCAAAGGTTTAGAGGTTAATAGGTTTATTTAGTGGCGATGATGTCGGGGGCGGCGGTTTAGGGGTTAATAACTTTTTGTAGTGTCGGCGATGTCGGGGAGTGGCGGTTTAGGGATTAATATATTTAAATAGTGTTGGCGATGTGGGTGGGTGGCAGATTAGGGGTTAATAAATGTATTTAATAGTCGCGATGTGTGTGGGTGGCAGATTAGGGGTTAATAAGTTTAAACAGTGCTTGCAATGCGGGAGGGTGGCGATTTAGGGGTTAATAGGTAGTTTATGGGTGTAAGTGTACTTTGTAAAATTTTAATTATGAGTTTTGTGAAACATTTTTGTTTCGCAAAATCCATAACTACTGGTCTCAGATGGCGGTATGGATCGTGTCGGTATAGGCTATAGCACAAGCATTTTAACCTGTAATACCGGCGCTATGAAAATCCCACACTCAAACGTAATTTTTTTGAGTGCGGAATGGATGTTGCGTTACAGGCTAAAATGCTTGCGGTATAGCTATACCGACATGACTCGTAATATGCGTTCCTGGCCATTCCAGCGTAATGAGGAGAGTGTAACCAAAGAGCCTAACCTGACGGAGGCTGGGTCTTAGCAAACAAATAAGCACTTAATTTTAAGCACTTGATTTACAGTACATACAATTATTTATTTCTGAATTTACAGTTTATAAAAACAAATTCATGGATCCATGTGATTAGTAAACATGATAAAAGACTTCTAAAATATCATTAAAATGAATTTGAAAACAATGACAATATCAACATCAATATAGGTGTACACATAAATCAATATTAATATAAATCTGTCTGGTTATAACTAGATGTTGAAAGTGATGATGCAACTGGTCCAAAAGACAGTGTACATAAAAATAGTGTCCATCAGAATGTCCAAAATAATGTGGGTCCCTTGTGAATAGTATCCAATAGAAATAAAAAAGATGGGTGACCAATTAAATAAAGTTTCTACAAAAATTAGTATTGTGTAGAAACTTTGACCTAGATTTGGAGTTTGGCGTTAGCCGTGAAAACCAGCGTTAGAGGCTCCTAACGCTGGTTTTAGGCTACCGCCGGTATTTGGAGTCACTCAAAATAGGGTCTAACGCTCACTTTTCAGCCGCGACTTTTCCATACCGCAGATCCCCTTACGTAAATTGCGTATCCTATATTTTCAATGGGATCTTTCTAACTCCGGTATTTAGAGTCGTTTCTGAAGTGAGCGTTAGAACTCTAACGACAAAACTCCAGCCGCAGGAAAAAAGTCAGTAGTTAAGAGCTTTTCTGGGCTAACACCGGTTTATAAAGCTCTTAACTACTGTGCTCTAAAGTACACTAACACCCATAAACTACCTATGTACCCCTAGACCGAGGTCCCCCCACATCGCAGACACTCAAATAATTTTTTTTTAACCCCTAATCTGCCGACCGCCACCTACGTTATCCTTATGTACCCCTAATCTGCTGCCCCTAACACCGCCGACCCCTGTATTATATTTATTAACCCCTAAACTGCCCCCCACAACGTCGCCTCCACCTATCTACACTTATTAACCCCTAATCTGCCGACCGCAAAGCGCCACCACCTACGTTATCCTTATATACCCCTAATCTGGATAAAAAGAATAAAAATATACGTGTGATAGACACACAAGAGGGCGCTATGACAACTAAGTAATACAAAACAAAAAATAGTTAATAATGTAGACAATGACAAGCAATGTATACGAATGGTTATGAACGGATCATGGACTCTCACCATACAGACGATGCAACAATTAATATTCTGTCCCAAAAGAATGTGTAATGTCCATATATATAATGTCCAAATGATGTAAGCAACACCAGTTGCTGCCGATGGTGCTGTACTGTCCTCCTGTGAATGCCCTCTTAGTTCCTAAGTGACCGGAGGCAGATCTATAGGGTTTGGATTGGAAACAGAAGCGACAAATGTGTGTATCCAATGTGATATAAACCCCCCTGTACAAGTATACTATGCCCAGGGTACTCACACTTTGACTTAGCACACCAATGTGCTGGTAGGCGCAGACTGGCTATCAGAGCAAGCCAGCTAGCTCTCTCCGGTGCACTCTCTCGCTGTGGTAATCGTCAAAGTCTGAGCCGCTGTGTCTTTTTAGTGCTGATCTCCAGCACCAGCAGGAACTGGTAACAGACTAGCTCCCAAGGATTGGTAATGAGGATATACTTATCATGGAATCATATGCGATGGTATAAAAAATAGATTTTAATCAGTGTTAAAAACAACAACCATACAGATTCCACAAATAGATATCAGGTATATATTCTTTGCTACGCGTTTCTCGGCTGCTTATGGGCCGTTTCTTCAGGCATATTTGTATAAACATTTGAATCGGCTATATATTGCCGCTCATTACCAAATCCTCCCTCCCCCCATCAGACCCAATAGGCGTGTAGCTGTCAGCCATTGGCTGTTGAAACACATCCAGCTGATACTTAGTAACATAATTTGAATAGATACATGTATCCAACAAGTTACAAACAATGGTATAATCATAAAAAACAATGGTATAATCATAAAACGTAACAATATAGTTGTCTACTTAATATTGCGAACTTCCTGTACATATCCTCCTCAAAACGGGCCTCCAAAAGATAGCGATTAATAAAATCTCTCGATTTCGCTTCCAATGTGTAACCAAGCTAAGAACTAAATAGGACCTATATATATTGATAATGGGCTTCATATGAAATTAAATTTCCACTATCAAATACTTGGATATGATGCATTAAGTATCTATCTAGATGATATATATATTCTCGAAATGATATACGATTTTCTCATTTTAATTTATTAAAGGGACCTCCTGTCGTAACAACGCTATTATGAATACATTTATTTGTACTACTCCTAAATGAAATTCTTTGCTTTTGTTAACACTATATATCTAATGATAAGAATATGTGTAAAATGAATATACTGAATATAATATTAAAAAGGTTTATTCTGAAGAATAATACATCATAAATAAGGAATGACTAAAACCTGCATATTTTAAAATAAACTCTATTGCACTATCTGAATCAGTTTGGCGAACTATTCCGTTCCTATTTTCTATATCTCTTTAGAGGTGTAAATCCTATACATGTTGTTTCTAAGTGCAACCATCTCTATAATGATGGTATCCACACTGCGATGTACTCTACAATTAAAGAGATTTTTTACAACTCTTAATACGATATTTAGATTCAGTGTCTGCATTCTAATTATATACATATAATATGTATCTAAATCCTATACTGAAATAAAACATTAATTTATTGTAACAATTATACACTTAAATAGTGATATATACAGTGAACATTTTGTGAAAAATACTAATTCTGTAACCCCAATTACTAGTGAATAGAGTTCCCTCCTAAATTCCAAAAAAAAAAATATATATAGACTATGGTCATGGTACTATAAATAATATTCCTACCCATCCGTGTAGAAGAATAGTGTGTCTTATATAAAAATATAATATGTGTAGAAAAAAAGTGTGTCTTATGTAAAAATACAATATGAAGTAAAAGACCATTAATGGTCAAAGTGCTAAAAATATAAGTTGTGATTTCAAAATAACCAATGGTTTCTAATGTGTGAATATATAAATAATCAAATAATAACAATGATGTGTGAGGTGTATCTACCTAATACTGCTACAAGTAATAATTAACCTTATATGTGTGATACTGATAATACAAGGTGTGTATATAATAAAATATAAATACTGTGTACACTTCCAATAATTATTGATAATGTGAACTAATATATGTACTTCTATGTGTGTAACTAATATAGGACTTGTCCCCAATCTAGATCTATAATATATATGTAATAATGATAGAGTATATGGGGGGATACCAACATCAGTAAAAAAGAGGTGAATGTAACCATGAAATTACTAAAATAATATATGAATTAAAATTAAAAAGCAGCAGAGTCAATGACTTCGTTGAGACCATCTGGAAAAAGTGTTCCAAATTTATGGATCCAGAAAGTCTCTCTTTGACGAAGCTTAATGAATCTATTATATTTGTTGGAGGGTAAAATACTTTCAATGGGGGCGATTTTGAAACTACATGGTTCCCCCTTATGTTCTTGTATGTGGTGTCTTGAGACACTATGTTTATCAGATTCATGTCGAATGTTTCTGAAATGTTCACTCCATCTGGTGCGGATGTTACGTATTGTGCGCCCTAGGTACTGTATCCCACATTTGCAGGATAACACATAGATGACAAAAGATGAGCTACATGTGAGGTATTGTCCTATCTGATATGACCTTCCTGTCGTATGTGCTGTAATCTTTTTTGCTCCATGGGTTATATATTGACACATATAGCATCTTGATTTGCCACATCTAAAAACACCATTATGGCCCATTTTTCTATTATTATTATTTCTATTATTCGATGTATCTTTAATTGCTTTTTTGGAGATGACCACTTTACTGGGCGCTAATGATTGCTTAATGTTAGGCGCTCTCCTATATACAATGCTAGGGGTAGGATTTAAGTTTCTTTTCAGTATAGGATCTTTAAGTAAAATGGGCCAGTGTTTTTGTAATGTCTTTCTTATAAGTTTATGATTAGAGTTAAATTGAGTAACGAACAGGGGTTGTTCTTTCATATTATTTACCTTTGGTGTCTGAATATTGTTGTGATTTTTATTGGAATTAAGTATTGAAACCCTATCTCTCTCACAAGCCTTCCTATATCCATTGTTAATGACTTCTAGGGGGTACCCTTTTTCTCTGAATCTTTCTATTAGAATTTGTGACTGCTCATGAAATGTATCGTCTGAACTACAGTTCCGTTTTATACGGCAAAACTGACTGAACGGAATATTATTCTTCCATTGTGAATAATGGTTACTAGAGTAATGTAAAAAATTATTGCAATCCACAGTCTTAAAATATGTACAAGTACAGATATCATGATTTCTATCAAAAGAAAGGTTAAGATCTAAAAATTCAATTCTGTCTGGTTGCACATTGGAAGTGAACTGGATGCCCATATCATTGTTGTTTAAAAATGTACAAAAACAGTGTGCATCATCAATGGTCCCTTTAAAAACAAATAAAAGGTCATCTATGTAGCGGCCATAGTACACCAGGTTGCCCCACCAGTTAGAGTTATATATGTATCTATTTTCAAAATAACCCATAAAAAGATTTGCGAAACTGGGGGCAAACCTGGTGCCCATGGCCGTACCTTTAATTTGTAGGTAAAATTCATCTAAAAACTTAAAATAATTATGTTTTAAAATAAATTCAATAAGACTAAGCAAATATTCCTTTTGTTTGGCAGGCATGTATAAGTCATCCTCCAAAAAATGTCTCACTGTAGATATGCCTAATTCATGAGATATGTTTGAGTATAAAGCACTCACATCTGCAGTAACCCAAATAGAATCTTTATCACATTTAACCCCTTCAAGTTTTTGTAATAAATCTGTGGTATCACGAATATATGATGAAAGATTTTGAACATATTTCTGTAAGTAGCTATCTATATATCCTGATAATTTATCCGTAAGGCTATTCATGCCTGCGATAATGGGCCTTCCTGGGGGTTGTGCAGGGTTCTTATGGATTTTTGGAAGATGGTAGTAGTAAGGGATAGAGGGATGTGAAGGAGTAAGATATTTCCTTTCTTTAGAATTAAGTATTCCATCACTACCACCATCTTCCAGTATCCGCAATAGTTTTTTCAAAAAGGTTTGTGTGGGGTCCACCTCTAGTTTTCTATAATATTCTGTGTTATGAAGAATATTCTGTGCTTCTCTGACATAATCTGTATAGTCTTGAAGCACTATACCTCCCCCCTTGTCTGCCTGCCTGATCACCAGAGTGGGATCATTGGCAAGCGACTGTAAGGCTCTATACTCATGTGGCCAAAGTTTCTTGTGACCTTTAGGAAATTTGGGGATTTTTTCTAGATCCTCCATAACTAGCTGTTGGAATAGATCGATGTATGTTACGTCATCTTTAGGTGGATTAAAGCTAGAGGGGGGGGCGAGAGAGGTATGGACATATCCCTCAAATAGTTCTTCCGCTAGCATGTCAGGTTCTATATATATAGTTTGCATCAGAGTCTGACTATTCATGTTGTTGGTAAGAATGGGTGTGCCAGAAATGTTTTTCCTTTTGAGTGTTTTTAACGAAAAATATCTTTGTAAGGCCAGTTTTCTTGTATATTCAGACTTTGACGATTACCACAGCGAGAGAGTGCACCGGAGAGAGCTAGCTGGCTTGCTCTGATAGCCAGTCTGCGCCTACCAGCACATTGGTGTGCTAAGTCAAAGTGTGAGTACCCTGGGCATAGTATACTTGTACAGGGGGGTTTATATCACATTGGATACACACATTTGTCGCTTCTGTTTCCAATCCAAACCCTATAGATCTGCCTCCGGTCACTTAGGAACTAAGAGGGCATTCACAGGAGGACAGTACAGCACCATCGGCAGCAACTGGTGTTGCTTACATCATTTGGACATTATATATATGGACATTACACATTCTTTTGGGACAGAATATTAATTGTTGCATCGTCTGTATGGTGAGAGTCCATGATCCGTTCATAACCATTCGTATACATTGCTTGTCATTGTCTACATTATTAACTATTTTTTGTTTTGTATTACTTAGTTGTCATAGCGCCCTCTTGTGTGTCTATCACACGTATATTTTTATTCTTTTTATCCATTTTATTGGTATTGAGAGGTGCAGCTGGTCTTTCATCCATTCATTTATGTTAGATTCATGTTAGATTCACTGATTATTTTAGCGCCCTCTAGTGTCTAAGGCTACAGTTGTTTATCAGTTTTTGTTTACATCACTTAGTATAAGTTTTGTATTAGAGGAGCAGCTTTCATAATTTGATGTATTATAGCCTTATATAGTGAATTGTATTTTTGGTATATCACCTAGAATATAACTCTATACATCCAAAGGGGTGTACATAACACATAACATATAGTATATCAATATGTTATCGGCCAAAGAAAGAGTGAGTAGAAGGAATTCATTTAATCCTCCAATATCTGCAGAAGGAGACAGTCAGGGTCCCCTTGAGATTAAAAGCATAAATACTCTATTCTCTAAATTGGGTGATTTACTCAAAAATGAACATAGGCATTGGTGGGACTTAGATTGTCTTAAAAAATATAAAGAAAAAAGACAAATCCCTAGGGGTCTCAGGATCTTTAAGCATTGCTCATTCAAAAATGACCCTGAGCTAACCAAGAAATGGTATGAAATCTTAGATGAATCCTCTTTTAATCTAATAGACCTGTTGATTGATCACAGACAGAAACTGGTCGATGCTCTAGAGATAGAGATAGACACAGTTCAAAAAGAATTAGAACCTATGAAAGAACATTCAGAATACAATAGGTTAAATACAGAGACCATAAAAATAGTGGATGACTATCAAAATGAGATCATCAGAATAAAAAATGGAAAATTTAAGAGGGATGAAGAAGATTATTCTGAGGGGATTGTATATTCCTATAATAAGAAAACACAAGATAAGAAAGAGACCAGTAATGGTTGGACAGTGGTACAACACAACAAAAATCGGAATTTTAATAACAACAAAAATCCGAATCATAATAGAAATCCACCCTCCAACCATTATAAGAATACTTCTACATTACAACAAGGTCACTATAGAAGTAGAGATGAACACCAGAACAGCAATTTTTATTATGGTGCAAAGGGTAATCAATACAATTATCAATATGATAATTATAGGACTAATACATATAATGACAAATCATTCTCTAACCCCAACCTCATTCCATTACACAATAGATATGAGCCACTCCAGACTAATTCTAATAAAGATAACTATAGGAGTCCTCAGTATGATAATTCTACAGGGCCTAAAGTAAAGGGAAATGGCAATCAACAAAGGGTCGAGTTACCATCCACATCTAATGATGATTTTTTAGGGGTGCGCAATCTGGCACCACTATGGAGGAGAAACCCAGGCCCCCAAAATACACCAAATCCACCACAAAACCCTCAAAAAAAGAAAAGACCCTTTCCAAACGGGGAAGACGAGGGAGAGGGCACTCCTCAAAAAAAGAGCAACTACAGAAATTGAAAAAAGGGATTTTTAATCTATCTTCTCATCAGCTTTCTGATGATGAGGTAAGAATACTAGGGCGAGGCTTGTCCTTTTGTCCACCCAACCCACACAAAATTTTTGATTTGTTCGTAGATCTAAATAAATATACAAGAAAACTGGCCTTACAAAGATATTTTTCGTTAAAAACACTCACAAGGAAAAACATTTCTGGCACACCCATTCTTACCAACAACATGAATAGTCAGACTCTGATGCAAACTATATATATAGAACCTGACATGCTAGCGGAAGAACTATTTGAGGGATATGTCCATACCTCTCTCGCCCCCCCCCTCTAGCTTTAATCCACCTAAAGATGACGTAACATACATCGATCTATTCCAACAGCTAGTTATGGAGGATCTAGAAAAAATCCCCAAATTTCCTAAAGGTCACAAGAAACTTTGGCCACATGAGTATAGAGCCTTACAGTCGCTTGCCAATGATCCCACTCTGGTGATCAGGCAGGCAGACAAGGGGGGAGGTATAGTGCTTCAAGACTATACAGATTATGTCAGAGAAGCACAGAATATTCTTCATAACACAGAATATTATAGAAAACTAGAGGTGGACCCCACACAAACCTTTTTGAAAAAACTATTGCGGATACTGGAAGATGGTGGTAGTGATGGAATACTTAATTCTAAAGAAAGGAAATATCTTACTCCTTCACATCCCTCTATCCCTTACTACTACCATCTTCCAAAAATCCATAAGAACCCTGCACAACCCCCAGGAAGGCCCATTATCGCAGGCATGAATAGCCTTACGGATAAATTATCAGGATATATAGATAGCTACTTACAGAAATATGTTCAAAATCTTTCATCATATATTCGTGATACCACAGATTTATTACAAAAACTTGAAGGGGTTAAATGTGATAAAGATTCTATTTGGGTTACTGCAGATGTGAGTGCTTTATACTCAAACATATCTCATGAATTAGGCATATCTACAGTGAGACATTTTTTGGAGGATGACTTATACATGCCTGCCAAACAAAAGGAATATTTGCTTAGTCTTATTGAATTTATTTTAAAACATAATTATTTTAAGTTTTTAGATGAATTTTACCTACAAATTAAAGGTACGGCCATGGGCACCAGGTTTGCCCCCAGTTTCGCAAATCTTTTTATGGGTTATTTTGAAAATAGATACATATATAACTCTAACTGGTGGGGCAACCTGGTGTACTATGGCCGCTACATAGATGACCTTTTATTTGTTTTTAAAGGGACCATTGATGATGCACACTGTTTTTGTACATTTTTAAACAACAATGATATGGGCATCCAGTTCACTTCCAATGTGCAACCAGACAGAATTGAATTTTTAGATCTTAACCTTTCTTTTGATAGAAATCATGATATCTGTACTTGTACATATTTTAAGACTGTGGATTGCAATAATTTTTTACATTACTCTAGTAACCATTATTCACAATGGAAGAATAATATTCCGTTCAGTCAGTTTTGCCGTATAAAACGGAACTGTAGTTCAGACGATACATTTCATGAGCAGTCACAAATTCTAATAGAAAGATTCAGAGAAAAAGGGTACCCCCTAGAAGTCATTAACAATGGATATAGGAAGGCTTGTGAGAGAGATAGGGTTTCAATACTTAATTCCAATAAAAATCACAACAATATTCAGACACCAAAGGTAAATAATATGAAAGAACAACCCCTGTTCGTTACTCAATTTAACTCTAATCATAAACTTATAAGAAAGACATTACAAAAACACTGGCCCATTTTACTTAAAGATCCTATACTGAAAAGAAACTTAAATCCTACCCCTAGCATTGTATATAGGAGAGCGCCTAACATTAAGCAATCATTAGCGCCCAGTAAAGTGGTCATCTCCAAAAAAGCAATTAAAGATACATCGAATAATAGAAATAATAATAATAGAAAAATGGGCCATAATGGTGTTTTTAGATGTGGCAAATCAAGATGCTATATGTGTCAATATATAACCCATGGAGCAAAAAAGATTACAGCACATACGACAGGAAGGTCATATCAGATAGGACAATACCTCACATGTAGCTCATCTTTTGTCATCTATGTGTTATCCTGCAAATGTGGGATACAGTACCTAGGGCGCACAATACGTAACATCCGCACCAGATGGAGTGAACATTTCAGAAACATTCGACATGAATCTGATAAACATAGTGTCTCAAGACACCACATACAAGAACATAAGGGGGAACCATGTAGTTTCAAAATCGCCCCCATTGAAAGTATTTTACCCTCCAACAAATATAATAGATTCATTAAGCTTCGTCAAAGAGAGACTTTCTGGATCCATAAATTTGGAACACTTTTTCCAGATGGTCTCAACGAAGTCATTGACTCTGCTGCTTTTTAATTTTAATTCATATATTATTTTAGTAATTTCATGGTTACATTCACCTCTTTTTTACTGATGTTGGTATCCCCCCATATACTCTATCATTATTACATATATATTATAGATCTAGATTGGGGACAAGTCCTATATTAGTTACACACATAGAAGTACATATATTAGTTCACATTATCAATAATTATTGGAAGTGTACACAGTATTTATATTTTATTATATACACACCTTGTATTATCAGTATCACACATATAAGGTTAATTATTACTTGTAGCAGTATTAGGTAGATACACCTCACACATCATTGTTATTATTTGATTATTTATATATTCACACATTAGAAACCATTGGTTATTTTGAAATCACAACTTATATTTTTAGCACTTTGACCATTAATGGTCTTTTACTTCATATTGTATTTTTACATAAGACACACTTTTTTTCTACACATATTATATTTTTATATAAGACACACTATTCTTCTACACGGATGGGTAGGAATATTATTTATAGTACCATGACCATAGTCTATATATATTTTTTTTTTTGGAATTTAGGAGGGAACTCTATTCACTAGTAATTGGGGTTACAGAATTAGTATTTTTCACAAAATGTTCACTGTATATATCACTATTTAAGTGTATAATTGTTACAATAAATTAATGTTTTATTTCAGTATAGGATTTAGATACATATTATATGTATATAATTAGAATGCAGACACTGAATCTAAATATCGTATTAAGAGTTGTAAAAAATCTCTTTAATTGTAGAGTACATCGCAGTGTGGATACCATCATTATAGAGATGGTTGCACTTAGAAACAACATGTATAGGATTTACACCTCTAAAGAGATATAGAAAATAGGAACGGAATAGTTCGCCAAACTGATTCAGATAGTGCAATAGAGTTTATTTTAAAATATGCAGGTTTTAGTCATTCCTTATTTATGATGTATTATTCTTCAGAATAAACCTTTTTAATATTATATTCAGTATATTCATTTTACACATATTCTTATCATTAGATATATAGTGTTAACAAAAGCAAAGAATTTCATTTAGGAGTAGTACAAATAAATGTATTCATAATAGCGTTGTTACGACAGGAGGTCCCTTTAATAAATTAAAATGAGAAAATCGTATATCATTTCGAGAATATATATATCATCTAGATAGATACTTAATGCATCATATCCAAGTATTTGATAGTGGAAATTTAATTTCATATGAAGCCCATTATCAATATATATAGGTCCTATTTAGTTCTTAGCTTGGTTACACATTGGAAGCGAAATCGAGAGATTTTATTAATCGCTATCTTTTGGAGGCCCGTTTTGAGGAGGATATGTACAGGAAGTTCGCAATATTAAGTAGACAACTATATTGTTACGTTTTATGATTATACCATTGTTTTTTATGATTATACCATTGTTTGTAACTTGTTGGATACATGTATCTATTCAAATTATGTTACTAAGTATCAGCTGGATGTGTTTCAACAGCCAATGGCTGACAGCTACACGCCTATTGGGTCTGATGGGGGGAGGGAGGATTTGGTAATGAGCGGCAATATATAGCCGATTCAAATGTTTATACAAATATGCCTGAAGAAACGGCCCATAAGCAGCCGAGAAACGCGTAGCAAAGAATATATACCTGATATCTATTTGTGGAATCTGTATGGTTGTTGTTTTTAACACTGATTAAAATCTATTTTTTATACCATCGCATATGATTCCATGATAAGTATATCCTCATTACCAATCCTTGGGAGCTAGTCTGTTACCAGTTCCTGCTGGTGCTGGAGATCAGCACTAAAAAGACACAGCGGCTCAGACTTTGACGATTACCACAGCGAGAGAGTGCACCGGAGAGAGCTAGCTGGCTTGCTCTGATAGCCAGTCTGCGCCTACCAGCACATTGGTGTGCTAAGTCAAAGTGTGAGTACCCTGGGCATAGTATACTTGTACAGGGGGGTTTATATCACATTGGATACACACATTTGTCGCTTCTGTTTCCAATCCAAACCCTATAGATCTGCCTCCGGTCACTTAGGAACTAAGAGGGCATTCACAGGAGGACAGTACAGCACCATCGGCAGCAACTGGTGTTGCTTACATCATTTGGACATTATATATATGGACATTACACATTCTTTTGGGACAGAATATTAATTGTTGCATCGTCTGTATGGTGAGAGTCCATGATCCGTTCATAACCATTCGTATACATTGCTTGTCATTGTCTACATTATTAACTATTTTTTGTTTTGTATTACTTAGTTGTCATAGCGCCCTCTTGTGTGTCTATCACACGTATATTTTTATTCTTTTTATCCATTTTATTGGTATTGAGAGGTGCAGCTGGTCTTTCATCCATTCATTTATGTTAGATTCATGTTAGATTCACTGATTATTTTAGCGCCCTCTAGTGTCTAAGGCTACAGTTGTTTATACCCCTAATCTGCTGCCCCTAACACCGCCGACCCCTATATTATATTTATTAACCCCTAATCTGCCCCCCACAACGTCGCCTCCACCTGCCTACACTTATTAACCCCTAATCTGCTGACCGCAAAGCGTCGCCACCTACGCTGATCGGAACAGCCAATAGAATGCGAGCTCAATCTGATTGGCTGATTGGATCAGCCAATCGGATTGAACTTGATTCTGATTGGCTGATTCCATCAGCCAATCAGAATATTCCTACCTTAATTCCGATTGGCTGATAGAATCCTATCAGCCAATCGGAATTCGAGGGACGCCATCTTGGATGACGTCCCTTAAAGGAACCGTCATTCGGCTAGTAGGCGTCGGGAGAAGAGGATGTTCCGCGTCGGAGGTCTGCAAGATGGATCCGGAAGAAAGAAGATTGAAGATGCCGTTGATAGAAGACTTCATCTGGATCATGGACCTCTTCAGCTCCCGCTTGGATGAAGACTTCATCCGGATCATGGACCTCTTCAGCTCCCCACTTGGATGAAGACTTCATCCGGATCATGGACCTCTTCAGCTCCCGCTTGGATGAAGACTTCAGCCGGATCATGGACCTCTTCAGCCCCCCGCTTGGGCTTGGATCAGGACATCGGAGGAGCTCTTCAGGACGGATCGGTGAACCTGGTATGGTGAAGATAAGGTAGGAAGATCTTCAGGGGCTTAGTGTTAGGTTTATTTAAGGGGGGTTTGGGTTAGATTAGGGGTATGTGGGTGGTGGGTTGTAATGTTGGAGGGGGGTTTTGTATGTTTTTTTTTACAGACAAAAGAGCTGAATTCTTTGGGGCATGCCCCGCAAAGGGCCCTGTTCAGGGCTGGTAAGGTAAAAGAGCTTTGAACTGTAGTAATTTAGAATAGGGTAGGGCATTTTTTATTTTGGGGGGCTTTGTTATTTTATTAGGGGGCTTAGAGTAGGTGTAATTAGTTTAAAATTGTTGTAATATTTTTCTTATGTTTGTAAATATTTTTTTATTTTTTGTAACTTAGTTCTTTTTTATTTTTTGTACTTTAGTTAGTTTATTTCATTGTAGTTATTTGTAGGAATTGTATTTAATTAATTTATTGATAGTGTAGTGTTAGGTTTAATTGTAGGTAATTGTAGGTATTGTATTTAATTAATTTAATGATAGTATAGTGTTAGGTTTAATTGTAACTTAGGTTAGGATTTATTTTACAGGTAATTTTGTAATTATTTTTTTTAACTAGGTAGCTATTAAATAGTTCTTAACTATTTAATAGCTATTGTACCTGGTTAAAATAATTACAAAGTTGCCTGTCAAATAAATATTAATCCTAAAATAGCTATAATATAATTATAATTTATATTGTAGCTATATTAGGATTTATTTTACAGGTAAGTATTTAGCTTTAAATAGGAATAATTTATTTAATAAGAGATAATTAATTTCGTTAGATGTAAATTATATTTAACTTAGGGGGGTGTTAGTGTTAGGGTTAGACTTAGCTTTAGGGGTTAATACATTTATTAGAATAGCGGTGAGCTCCAGTCGGCAGATTAGGGGTTAATAATTGAAGTTAGGTGTCGGCGATGTTAGGGAGGGCAGATTAGGGGTTAATACTATTTATTATAGGGTTAGTGAGGCGGATTAGGGGTTAATAACTTTATTATAGTAGCGCTCAGGTCCGGTCGGCAGATTAGGGGTTAATAAGTGTAGGCAGGTGGAGGCGACGTTGTGGGGGGCAGATTAGGCATTAATAAATATAATATAGGGGTCGGTGATGTTAGGGCAGCAGATTAGGGGTACGTAGGGATAATGTAAGTAGCGGCGGTTTACGGAGCGGCAGATTTGGGGGTTAATAATAATATGCAGGGGTCAGCGATAGCAGGGGCGGCAGATTAGGGGTTAATAAGTGTAAGGTTAGGGGTGTTTAGACTCGGGGTACATGTTAGGGTGTTAGGTGCAGACGTAGGAAGTGTTTCCGCATAGCAAACAATGGGGCTGCGTTAGGAGCTGAACGCGGCTTTTTTGCAGGTGTTAGGTTTTTTTCCAGCTCAAACAGCCCCATTGTTTCCTATGGGAGAATCGTGCACGAGCACGTTTTTGAGGCTGGCCGCTTGCGTAAGCAACTCTGGTATCGAGAGTTGAAGCTGCGTTAAAAATGCTCTACGCTCCTTTTTTGGAGCCTAACGCAGCCTTTATGTGGACTCTCAATACCAGAGTTATTTTTATGGTGCGGCCAGTAAAAAGCCGGCGTTAGTTTTTCGGGTCATTACCGACAAAACTCCAAATCTAGCCGTATGATTTATGGGAGCGTATGCTGTGCTACATATGAATTAGCTGTTCTCCCGAACTACCAATGAAATCTTTGGAACTGTTGGGCGTGTGCTCCTAATATTATTCATATAGAGCACAACATCGCCCAAACAGGTATTTTTGAGAAAGTCCCGTAGATCAGGATGAAACGCGTAGAAGCTTATACTTGAACTTTTCAGACCCAGTGAGGCTTCCATAGTTCCTCATCTGCAGTGAGGATTATATTGGATAGAGCCGAGGGTATGTGCTGTGTTTGATTTTATCCTTTAACGGGCGCACTGGATCTTACAGCAGCAGTGAGAAGCAGTGGTAAATAACAATTCTTTGGAGACCAGACTTTAGCTCTGCTTCTTCCTTTCACCTATGGGACTGCATTGGACCATGAAACCGGAATTCGCATTGGGAATTAGCCTTTCACGTATGCGATTGAATGATATGCTGTTTTTATTCTGACATTTTGTGAGTTGTTAATATTAGTGTGCGTGTCCATATTAAAGTTCTTACTCTACATTTGAGTCTGCGCTCTTCTCCTCTTTGTGCTTTATAGATTTTCTACTAGGGTTCCTGGATTTACCTTTCAAGAGGAGCAGTCAGACTCTGTGCTCTGGACAGTGAGTATAGGACTGGACACAGGACTACTCTCCTTTCTTGGACTTTTATTTGTTATTTTAATATATTAATATTAATATTTTAATATTTTAATATATAGTTTGTTTAAACTAGTTCTTTGTTTATTAGCATTTGGAATTTGTTTATTTATTCACTTATGTCTTTTTTTGTGAATGATATTCAGTATTATTGTACAGCGCTACTTGGTGTATTTTATACATCATATCTCTGTTCGTGACAGTTCGTATATAATGCAGGAAAAAATTTGGTAAAAGTTCCAAACAACTTCATATAATAATGGCAGTCAAATACAGCTCCACAGTTGATATCAGATTAAGCTTCAGATAAGTATCCTTAAATCCAAAAGTGAGACTATAGCTGAAAAACGGGTACTCACCAACCGTTACCCCAATCCTATGAGGTAAGGTGAAAGCTCACCTAGAGATGTGACATTCAGTCAGAAGTGTAACCAGTGTCTGCATCCAATCCACTTCCGATACGAATGCTGGATTATGTCTTTCACGATCTCAACACATAGATTCCCACGGAACCAACTACAGATTTTATGGGACCACATAGGGATATTAAAGTGCGAGGGGAAAAGAGAGACAAAACAATGTGTCCCTTTACAGGCAGACAGTAATGCTAACAGGTCTCCAGCCTCTCTTTCACTCTGTAAACCAGCCTGCTCCCAGAGGGTATTAATATTGTTAGTCCACATAGGATGTCTCATTGACACACTGCTTCACGTATCACCGTTTGTATACAGTACAGTTTTATTTACAGCTTTTAGTCTCTATACTTATATTTATATTTGTAGTAATACACTTTTCTAACTCCTTTGTGGTTTTTTTTAAATACAGTATATCTGCTGTAATTGTATTTATATTTCCATTTCAGATAGGTTGTTATCTTGTGTGCTTAGGTTGTTTCCTTTTTTACATATTTTATTATTGGAAGTTCATTTGGGATATATCTTCTGTTTTCTGAATCACCAACAGAGATACTCCTTATGTTGCAATAAGCAACAATTATTTATACTCCCATTATAATTTCTTTTTGGCATCTTAGCGCAGTCCCAGAGGTGTGTTTTTTTTACCACATCTCTTTGTTGCTCTTGCTTTGAATATATACACACACACACACACATATATATATACACATACAGGGAGTGCAGAATTATTAGGCAAGTTGTATTTTTGAGGATTAATTTTATTATTGAACAACAACCATGTTCTCAATGAACCCAAAAAACTCATTAATATCAAAGCTGAATAGTTTTGGAAGTAGTTTTTAGTTTGTTTTTAGTTATAGCTATTTTAGGGGGATATCTGTGTGTGCAGGTGACTATTACTGTGCATAATTATTAGGCAACTTAACAAAAAACAAATATATACCCATTTCAACTATTTATTTTTACCAGTGAAACCAATATAACATCTCAACATTCACAAATATACATTTCTGACATTCAAAAACAAAACAAAAACAAATCAGTGACCAATATGGCCACCTTTCTTTGAAAGGACACTCAAAAGCCTGCCATCCATGGATTCTGTCAGTGTTTTGATCTGTTCACCATCAACATTGCGTGCAGCAGCAACCACAGCCTCCCAGACACTGTTCAGAGAGGTGTACTGTTTTCCCTCCTTGTAAATCTCACATTTGATGATGGACCACAGGTTCTCAATGGGGTTCAGATCAGGTGAACAAGGAGGCCATGTCATTAGATTTTCTTCTTTTATACCCTTTCTTGCCAGCCACGCTGTGGAGTACTTGCACGCGTGTGATGGAGCATTGTCCTGCATGAAAATCATGTTTTTCTTGAAGGATGCAGACTTCTTCCTGTACCACTGCTTGAAGAAGGTGTCTTCCAGAAACTGGCAGTAGGACTGGGAGTTGAGCTTGACTCCATCCTCAACCCGAAAAGGCCCCACAAGCTCATCTTTGATGATACCAGCCCAAACCAGTACTCCACCTCCACCTTGCTGGCGTCTGAGTCGGACTGGAGCTCTCTGCCCTTTACCAATCCAGCCACGGGCCCATCCATCTGGCCCATCAAGACTCACTCTCATTTCATCAGTCCATAAAACCTTAGAAAAATCAGTCTTGAGATATTTCTTGGCCCAGTCTTGACGTTTCAGCTTGTGTGTCTTGTTCAGTGGTGGTCGTCTTTCAGCCTTTCTTACCTTGGCCATGTCTCTGAGTATTGCACACCTTGTGCTTTTGGGCACTCCAGTGATGTTGCAGCTCTGAAATATGGCCAAACTTGTGGCAAGTGGCATCTTGGCAGCTGCACACTTGACTTTTCTCAGTTCATGGGCAGTTATTTTGCGCCTTGGTTTTTCCACACGCTTCTTGCGACCATGTTGACTATTTTGAATGAAATGCTTGATTGTTCGATGATCACGCTTCAGAAGCTTTGCAATTTTAAGAGCGGTGCATCCCTCTGCAAGATATCTCACTATTTTTGACTTTTCTGAGCCTGTCAAGTCCTTCTTTTGACCCATTTTGCCAAAGGAAAGGAAGTTGCCTAATAATTATGCACACCTGATATAGGGTGTTGATGTCATTAGACCACACCCCTTCTCATTACAGAGATGCACATCACCTAATATGCTTAATTGGTAGTAGGCTTTCGAGCCTATACAGCTTGGAGTAAGACAACATGCATAAAAAGGATGATGTGGTCAAAATACTAATTTGCCTAATAATTCTGCACTCCCTGTATATATACACACATATATATGATTCAGGAACAGATATGTCAGATTCTGAATCAGGCCTTCCAAAAAACTCCTCTGGTACAGTCCAAAAAGAAGGAGGAGAAAGAAGAGAAGGGGAAAAAGGAAAATTCCCATATGGGACGTCTATAAGGGATAAGAGATATCATTACGTCCAGAGCAGGGGGAGATTCAGAGGAAGGGGAGCACGCAGGGGTTACTAGATAGCCCTAATGAGGATGAATTACCGATTGTTAGCCTTTCGTCTTTCCCCCTAAATCTGGCTCATATTGAACTCCTCAAAAAGGGTCTCTTTTTTTGCCCAACAGCCACAATTGATAAATTTGAAGTGTTGAAAGATTTACATCTTTTTGCCAGGAAAATTGTGTTGTCTATAATTATGAAATCTAAACATTCTCACAATTTGGATGCTAATGATCAATTAGCTCTGAATGACCTGGAATCATTGTTACAGGAAAATGTTCAGGATGAAATTTCAAGTGGTTCCCAAGATACGATCCCTATGTATGAGAAACCTATTTTTAAACCCAAATCCTCATATATGACTTCCCTCTCCTTGGTTCCAGCAGTCAATCTATTTGTGAAAAAGATGGAAAAAGACATTGATATACTAATGTCTCAACAGATAGATGACAATTTGAAACCAAGGGAGAGGAAAGCTTTGAAAGAACTGAGTGTGGCCAGGGGTTTGGTGATCAAGCCCGCCGATAAGGGCAGTAATCTGGTTTTGCTAGACGAACAGCTCTATGTTAATGAAGCAAAACGTCAACTGAATTATAAAAACCAGTATATAAGACTTGGCAACAATCCCCTGGGACAGATTCAGAATTCTCTTTTCAACTTCTAAATGAGGCAAGAAGTAGGGGAACAATTAGCCAGAAGGAGTTTAAATTTTTGTTTCCTGAGCATCCTGTCATGCCTGTCTTTTATATTCTGCCGAAATTGCATAAGAATATGAAATGTCCCCCAGGAAGACCTATAGTCTTGGGGATAGGCAGCATGACCGAAAAAATTGGAGAATATGTAGATAAATACCTACGGCTGTTCCTATTGACTTTAACATCATATGTTAAAGACACAGCAGATTTACTTAGGAAACTTGATGGAGTGGTTGTAAATGAGAAAACTTTGTTGGCCTCTTTGGATGTGGAAGGGTTGTACTCCTCCATACCACACCAAATAGGACTCCAAGCGATAAGAAGGTTCCTTGAGACAAGGGGCCCCATGTTTATGGAACATACAGAATTTGTCATCTCTCTGCTTGAATTTGTCCTTCAGAATAATGTGTTTACATTTGATGGGCAAATTTTCTGGCAGACACGAGGAACAGCATTGGGGGCAGTTTGTGCCCCCACGTATGCTTGCCTCCACTTGGGGGCCTGGGAATCAGCTATTTTTGAATGTCACAGAAGTATATTTAATGACAAAGTGCTGATGTGGGTTAGCTATGTGGATGATGTTCTTGTCTTGTGGGATGGAACCATAGAAGAATTGAATGACTTTGTCCATTTGTTGAATCATAATGACAGGAATATCATCCTCACATCGGAAACAAATACTAAGGAACTAAACCTCCTAGACATTACAATTAAAAAGGAGGGTCTAAAGATAGTCACTGAGAATTTCAGAAAAAAGGAGTAGGGAGTCACCCACCACAAGTACACCACCAAGGAGTAGTCAGTCACCCACCACATTTGAAAATAGGGATTCCATATCGACAGTTCCTCCGTCTGAGGAGGAACTGCTCATCTCTATCTAAATTTTATGCTCATGCATCAATGATGAAAGATAGATTCCTGCAAAGGGGATATAAAAAAGGCACTTTGGAAGGCCAGAAGGACCTCTAGAGATGATCTCCTTTACAAAGAGAAGCTAAGACCTGATGGGGGCCAAATTAGATTTATTTCTAAGTTTAATAATCAATGGCACAATATCAGATCTGCAATGAATAAAAACTGGCATATTCTGACTTTGGATGACAAGGTCAGAAATGTCATTAGTGAGAGACCTTTCATGATGGCCAGGAAAGCACAAAGTTTGAGGGATATACTGGTAAAAAGTCAGTTCTCTAGAGGTCCCTCAGACTCAGACTGGCTTAGAAAGGATAGAGGTGTGAAAGGCAGCTACCCCTGTGGACACTGTGTTTACTGTGCCCACATGGATGGCACCAAACAATTTTCAGTCTAAGATGACAATACCTATGACATTAAGTTCTTTTTTAATTGCAGGTCTGAAGGAGTAATTTATCTTCTTCGATGCTCGTGCCCGGTTTTCTACATTGGAAAAACGAAAAGGTTAGTGAAGGAC
Source organism: Bombina bombina (assembly GCF_027579735.1). NCBI lineage: Eukaryota > Metazoa > Chordata > Amphibia > Anura > Bombinatoridae > Bombina > Bombina bombina. The sequence goes on along the minus strand of NC_069501.1, from coordinate 422,513,220 downwards.
CGGGTGAAAGAGCATTGGGATGATATGCTCCATTCCAAAGATACCAATGTGGCGAGACATTTTGGTACTTTCCACAATGGAAGTGTGGAATCCCTAAAATTTACCATTATAGACAAAGGAATAACGAATGGTAGAGGTGGTAACAATGAGAAGGTCCTTTTGCAAAAAGAAGCTAAATGGATCTATAGATTAGGTACTAGATATCCAGCAGGGCTAAATGAAAAGCTGGAATATGCTAGTTTCCTATAATAAAAAGTAAAAGGTGATCCAATATTTCTGACAGAGTGTTTGCTATAATATGAAGTGAATTCTTTATGTAAGGGTGTGAAAGAATTTTGGGATGCTGAGGAATTAAGCAAGACCAATTAAAAATTAAACTGTCATATCCCTTCATAAACATGAATTGTTTTACATAAATACAGGGTAAACATGGTGAATATAGCTTTAAGAGATCAGCCTTAACATGTGGGAGGATCACCTGAAAAGATTCAGGTGTGCCTTTAAAAGAGGAAGTCCGGTGAGGACTCATTATGCCCTGATGAACCCCTGTGACACACACTTGCTGTGGGGGTGAAACGTGTGTTGGCACTTTTGTGTAAAGGAAATCAGGAGTAAGTCGACTATCTCCTGACTGTTTTAAGAATCCTATGGTAAAGCAAAGGTTAACAGCGTGATTGCAGCTTAACAGCTTTGGATGGATGCTAACCTCCTGAGCGCTAATAAGAGAGCGCCTGTGCTATCCTGCTGAGTTTGAACCTGACTAAGAGGGACTGCTTTGTGCGAACTATCAGAAGCGCTGTAAAAGAGCGTGAGTTATACCACCTTTATAACAAGTCAAATAGGTGGGAATCACTTATGGAACTCTCATATATGCCTATATAAGAAGCATTTGTGGCAGCATTGTCTTCAGTCTGTATGAAAAGCTATACATGAATATGTTGAGGACCCGCTTGGTCGAGATCACTTCAAGGGCAGAATATATGGTACATCTTGGTATGTAAATTTGCCTGTCAGTTTTGTGGAAGCCTGGTTCTTTCACTTTGGCTGTTTGCCAATACAGCTGAGATCTCTACAACCTTTGGGGAGTAACCCTTATCCACAGAACGAATTGCAGACTGCTGACGGTTACACCGCCCCTCCGAGAGTGACGTCACACTCTCTGAAAGCGCCGCACACTCTGAGCAGGTTGTTTTGAAACAGAGGAGCAAGACGCCTAAGTTAAGTGATTATTTTGTTGCAACATTTCCCAAGACATGTCACTAACAACCGAGTGAGCAGCAGGAATTGCTGCGGTCATTTCCCCTATTTCACCAATGACTTTTTTAGTGATTCAGTCACTTTTACACAGTGATATATCGATATTTTGTTGCTGGGTATAAGAGGAAGGGAATATTTAATAATAGCCTTTGTTATTGTATGTACTCAACTCTGTTGATATTTCAGTTCATCTATGCATATTAGCTGTATCTATTTGATAAGTTGAATTTTAGGTTTATGCAGCATACGTATGCTTAGGAAGTTAATATCCTGACCTGCTGTTCTTTACCATAGATATTGTGCTTTTCTATGTATATATGGTGTTCACTTTAGATGGTTTGGCTAAGTTATAACTTGTTATCCACTTAAATGTGGTTTGGGATAATAAATACAATTTTATTTTCATCATATTCTGCGTGCCTTTCATTTTTTTCTCCCTTGCTTTTTCAGTACATTAATATATGTCCTGAATTACATTCTCTCTGTTAGTTCCTTTTTAAATATATAATTATATATAAGTATAGATATACAGATATATAGAAATATTTATTTAAAAATACATAGAACATATTCCGCTATGTGCAGAACATTGGAATGTGAAATGTTTACAGTAAATACACAGTATAACACTTTTTTAAATATGAATATTGCATAAATATATTTTTACATGTTTTCATCTATTTAACTGCAAAGTGCTCCAATGCACTTGCATATACCTGTATGTCTATATATGTGTACATATGTATGTATGTATGTGTTTATATGTGTATATAAGTCAGTAAATACATATATACATATATAAATACATAAATACATATGTACACACACACACACACATATATATATATATATATATATATATATATATATATATATATATATATATAAATCTCTAGAAATGTATGTTTGTATCTCAAAATTAAATCCCTTTGCCTGTCTCATATCTGAGCCTTTATAACTTTTGTTTTCATTATTTGTTTGAATATTTTTTTATTTAATTTGTTATTATGAGTGTAACTGTACTTTCTAATGTATTTTTGATGTGTTTTGTGCAACTTTTATGTTTTGCGAAACAATTAATTCATTCTAGCGTAATCATTTACTTTCTAATTCTAATACCAGTGGTAAGCTTGACGAGCGCAAACCCCCCACGATAAAACCTCTGGTGCAAACATTTGCACTCCACTCGTAATCTGACCCACAGTGTATTAAATAATGTATTTTTCATTAAACGTTGTGTATTTGCTTTTTCAAAGGTGTTATTGGTATTCGGGTTTTAATGCACAACTTGTATAGAGCTTGACTTCTTCATCCTTAACAAACGGCCAGGTTAATCTCCTTACCCTTCAGACTGATAATACTGAAGATAGGATAAGTACTGTTAAAACTGTTAAACTGACTCTGGTGTTAATTGATCTGCCTCACTATTTCACATTGTAATTCATTTCCCCTAACTGTAAATCAATAACATCAATACAAAGCACAGAGTAAAATATGCATATAAATACTTAATGAAAAATACTTGATTATTATCTGCTTTACAAAACAATAATACATTATTTAAATGCAAAGTACACATAAAACTGTAATGCAGGTTGACAGATTTTATTGAAGAACTTGCAATTGATTGGAGGGCTTGGTTAATCTGCCAATTAATTTCTCATTGTTTCCATCTTTATGTTTTCTCCTTTATGCTTTTTCTCCCTCTTCTCAATCTTAATGTCCTTTCTCATTTACAATATCTTATTCTCTCTTCACCCTTCCCTTGATTTGTCCTTTAATGTCCATCTTTTCCTCAATGCACTTTACCTTTTTAGTGTCCTTCTTTTTATCGCTTACTATATTAATGTCCCGTTCTGCAATTGTTTGATTCTCTCTTTTTTTTTTTTTTAATCACATTTATATGGCCTTTTGTATTGATAGCTTAGTCTGGGTAACTTTACAGAAAAAGAAAAGTCAAAATTAAATTTCCATGATTCAGATAGAGCATATCATTTTGAACAAATCAAAATTTCATTGTTCTATTGGTATCCTTTATTGAAGTGTAGGCTCAGGAGCAGCACAGCACTGCTGGGAGGTAGCTGAACATATTGGGTGAGCTAATGGCAAGAGGAATATGCTTGAAACCACCAATCAGCAGCTAGCTCCCGGCAGTGCATTGTTACTCATGGACCTACTTAGATATGCTTTTTAAAAAAGGATACAAAGACAACAAAGCAAATTTTATAATAGAAGTAAATTAGAAGTTGTTTAAAATTGCATGTTCTATCTGAAGTATTAAAATTTAATTTTGAATTTACTTTCCCTTGAAGGCAGCTGTGGCCCTTACCCAAAATACTCATTTTTGTTTACCCTTTTTATTTTGTTTATGGTGGTGTCTTAAAGTATTGGAGAGGACTCAATATTTATGGAGTCTATTCTCTCACAGACCACGTTGCTTAAGTACATTCATTACAACTTGAAGGGGAGCCGTTACAAAGTTATATCTTAGGTCTTCGGTCGCTTGTTAAAATTGAAAATAATAAAGTTGTATCTAGGATACTAGATGCCAGTTCTATCCTTCTACTCTTTCTGGCTATGCTTCATAGATGTATAAAAAAGCATTGCTTTGGTAGGTTCTTGAAACAAAAATATGAGATGCAATTTTATTAACATATTCTTATTCAGATCCTGCACCAATGGAAACACTGAACTACAGCTGCATTTGTTAAAATGTTATGCAGTTATTTATTATTGCGTTTCAATAAGTTTCTAATTGCAATTAGGGTACAAGGCTTTGTTAATCTTTTACTTACCAAAGCCTATGTTATCATGTTTCCAAAGTAAGTAGAGATGATGGTGCAAAAAGAATAAGTAAGCGGGAGAAGTGTGTAAAAAAAAAAAGCACTAGTAGTCCTCATTGTTCCACCTAGGTCTTAAATTAGACATCTCTTAAACATTAGACTTTTAAAGACTCCAATATGTGTATGTAAGCTTGTAATGCTACTGGGTTGAAATATGGTTTTAAGTGTTATATGAATGAAAATAGGATTGGATTTATAGAATGGAAGGCTACACACTTAAGCTGCCTTTTCTCTACCTCTGTTCCTGTGTTGGGACTTGAGTAAAGGCAGAGAAAATGTAGTGTAAGTGCGCATCTTTTTTTCTGTTTAGAAGCTAGCGTCACAGTTTCCCATTGGTTGTAGCGCTGTTGTTATGGAATGGAAGAATAGCAAACTTTAAAACAGCACTGTAGAGTAGCAGTAACTCAGAGGTAGCTGATCAAGCCTGAAAGCACAAAACACGATTACATTAATCCATCCAGGGGCCTTACCCTGCAGAAAAGCTATTTTGAAAGGAGAGGGAGGTGGGTGGGTGGCCCACTGGCAGAGGGGGAGGGAGGAGGAGGGGCCTTACCCTGCAGAAAAGCTATTTTGAAAGGAGAGGAAGGGATGGAGTGCTGCACTACAGAAAAAAAAATTGGGATGGGGTGGAGCCCCCCCCCTAAATAATGATCGCGGGGAGGGGAAAATGGGGGGATACTCCTACTGGCAGACAGCTGCTAGCACCTAATATGGCAGATTTCATTGGGAAGGGAAAGGGTTAGAATATAAAACATATTTAAAAAATAATGAATTTAAATAAAAAGAATAAGCCCTAAAACTTCATACTGGCAAACTAGCATTACCTAAGATGGTGGTGATAAGTGTGGATGGGGTGGGGGAAAAGAGCTGTTTGGGGGGATCAGGGAGGTGTCAGGTGGGAGGGTAATACCTACATTAAAATTCTATTTCCCTTACCAGCTAACTAATTAACCCCTTCCCTGCCAGGAATTTCAGATGTGTGGTGCGCAGCTGTACATAGCTGCCTTCTAATTACCAAAAACCAATGGCAAAGCCATGCATTTCTGCTATCTCTGTTATCCCAGAGAAGCTTTTACAACCATTTGTGTAATGATTTCACAAGCAGTATGTAAATAATGTCAGTAAGAAAGTTTGTGAAAAAGTTATTTTTTTATTTTTTTTTATATGATCGCCTTTGTCAGTGAAATGGTGGCATGAAATATACAAAAATGGGCCTTGATCAAAACCTTGGGTTGTCTACTTAAAACAAATATATGTAGTTGGATAGGTAAATAAAAAAAAGGCTCTATTTCTGTTTAAATGGAGTGATAGCAAAAATGCTTAAAATTCTCCGGTACTTTGGATGTTTTTCTTTGCAATTTCCAGTAGTGAAGGGGTTAAATAGACTGCTTTTGATTCTTTTAACTTGTTGTTATACTAAATCATTTTCTGCTCATTAATGTCTTTAAATATCTATTTAAAATTAGAATTGTGTAAATGAGGACTTGTGAAGGGACGTGTTTTCCATGATAATATCTCTAAATCTGATATGCTATTGTTCTTTTTAATGCCTTCATCCTTTTGACACCAGAGAGCCACAACATTTCTTTAAGATAAAGGAGGCATATGCAGGAAAAATGGAATATAATAAAGAATATGTAATATGGGAGTATTGTATTTGTCATTCCTTCATGTTTGAATGAGTTCCTGCTGTATGAATATACATGTAACTCAATGCCTGGAACAGTGAAATTGAGCTTTGATTATCCTTTTTTTCTGACTTTGTTCTGTTTTCTGTGCTAGTGTATAGGTCTATGTTCTATACTGATGCTTTACTCTTCAGCTGTTTAAAACATTTCAGGGTAAAATAGTTATTCATCTTGTCTTCCTGAACACTAATGCAATACGTTTATATTCCGTAGAATACTTGGATTGTTAAGATTTTTTAAATGAAAAGATGGGATTACGCCAAGAAGGGATCAAAAGGAAATTGTACCAATAATATTCCAGGGACGAGTTTTGAAGACACATATAATGGAAAGGAAAAAAAAGAATAATCTCGCTTTCTGAAAGTGCCTGAGGGGTATGGACTATCAATTATATGTACAAAACCATCAGCGAAATAAAGTTATAGTATAGGCATATTTTTTTCTTTGTAATGCACTGCTCACAATAAGACATGGCTGTACATTTTAACATATAAATTTGTGAGTTAAAAGTAATGCACCCATTTATGAAGCGGTCTAATCAGCTAATCAGCCCTTGCAAACTTGCAACTGAAAGGTAAGAAACACCAGTCTTAAAACTGCTGCATCTTAAGGTGTCATTCGTCCAGGATGACTGACAAGCCCTGCTCTCATGACATTGCATGTACGAGAGCAGTGGACGGGGTTGCATAAGTTGCATGAGTGTTGACGGGGTTGCTTGAGCCGTCATAAGTTCTGGATCCCGGTACTGATCTGGAGGCCCTGAAAGTGTGCTCTTTCTAATGACTGGGGGCTTATATAAACAAATTATTTGAGGAAAGAACTTTTCAAAGAATGAATTTCCAGAGCAAGAAGCAATTCTTCAAAGTATTTTTTATGGTCAAATAGCAATGCTTTGACACATTAGTTTCAAAACATGGAGGGCTAGATTACGAGTGAGAGTTACGTGCGAGTGAAAAGGGGATTATCATGGCTCTTTAAAAGCATCGGAAGTAGTGCATGTAATAAAAGTTGAAATTAAACACATTGGGGTCGATTTATGAAGTAGCGGATGCTGCATCAAAGCCCCATCGTTTGTGGTCCGGTAGAAACGGAAGTGAAGAAGCAGCGGTCGTAAGACCACTGCTCCTTAAATTCTCCCCCACCTTTTAGGTGGCGAACTGAAGTCATCCTGATCCAATATAATCAGGATTATTGACGGCCCCTGCTAGCGGCCGATTGGACGCGAGTGAGCAGGGGGCGGCACTGCACAAGCATTTTATCAGAAATGCATGTGCAATGTTAAATGCCAACAGCATATGCTATCAGCATTTAGCAAGGTCGAGCGGACATGATTCGGTCCGCTTGACCTTTGGTAAATCTATCCCCTAAGCTTGAGTGCAATTGAATTTACCTTTAACGGGATTGTGCGACTTTCGAGCTTTGATTGATTTTTATGCGAGTCAAAAAAGTTTTACAAAACACATTAAAATTGTATTTAAAAGTACAGTTGTAGTCATTATAACACTGACTAATAAAAATTAGGGGCTCAAAGTAAGGAAGTTTTAGGTGTTAGAAACAAAAAGTATGCAAAGGGCTTTAACATTGAGATACATACATATACATTTCTAAATATATGTATATATGTCTGTACATATGTATTTATATGTGTATATATGTATTTATATGTGTACATATGTATTTATATGTGTACATATGTATTTATATGTGTATATATGTATTTATATGTGTATATATGTATTTATATATGTAGATATGTATTTATATGTGTATATATATATATATATATATATATATATATATATATATATATAAATATGCTTCTAGCAAAGTGAATGCACAAGCAGTAGCGATAAATTAGTGCTCCACTTGTAATCTAGCCTGGGATGTTTATAACACTGGACCATATAAACAAATATGGAATATATAAATATTTTTACCCATTTGATGTGCATGAAAACCCTGGGCCGTCATGCACATCCAATCCCCAGTGTGGATGAAAACTATGTATCATCATCCTGGGGTTCTCCCTTGCTATCCAGAGCCTGGGGATCTTTTGTACTGGAGATGGAAAAGGAAAATTGTAGTCTCCTTCCACATCACTGACTCTTCCTGGTTGGCAGCGGGATGTCACCCCGAGCACACATAGTGACTTCACAAGGGCGGGAAATCACTGTTAGCACATGGAGTTATGGAGGCTAAGATATAGCAAGTGTGGGTAGGGATTTGCAAGCCATAATCTCAGCCCCCAGGTCACTTTCAGGGACAAGTGACCTGTCATTTGAAAGAGGTTAGAGTCTGCTCTTTCAAATGAAGGGTACCTCTTGCAACAGGCTTAAAGTGCACTTTAATCTTAGGGTGGTGTCGTCTAATGTTTCTGTTTGTGGTGGAGGTACTAATGATCCCTCATTTGAAAGAGGAGAGTATGCCCTTTTAAACATTGGGGAGATATGGGCTCTGTTAGAGCCCACTTCCCTCAGTTTAAACTGAACTTAAAGTGCTGTACATGCTTTTTAATCATGACTCTGAGAATAAGGATTGGGGTTAGCTTCACTTTCCAGCGTAATAGAGCTAAGTATCTAACCCCTTAAAGGTAATTTAAAGAAAACAAATGAATACTGATGAACTTTGTCAGTATTTTTTCATTTTCTTTCAATTTCTTTGGTGCAGTCATTCGGATATTAGCTTTGTGAAAATGAAAATGAATATCCGTTTTATTCGGTACACATTTGAATTCATAACAAAACAAATGCACATCTCTAATATGGTATGACTTTTTTTACAACTATTTTATGTTTTTTGATAGTCTTTGCTACACTGAGTGAGTTTGGACAGCATGCATAAATTGTCAAATTTGTATGTTTAGATATTTTATTCCTATTCATTTTTCTGTATAAATTGCAAGATGGTTCATAGTATCAAACACAATAAATGTTATCTTCTGATTATCAATTGTTATTGAAAAATTTAAATATAAAATACTTATGGCGTATGATATTTCTGCAAACTAAAGTTATTTTCCAAAAATGCTAGGTCTTCTGAGACAATAATATATGTGCTTAAAATAATATTTTAGCACTGTTTTCAAAGAGCTCAAGGTTACTTCTATTGAAAAGCCTAGTAGAGCAAATATTCCTGGCAAGGCCGGACTTTTAATAAGGGTCGCCTGTTTCTGCTTATTATAAATACCGGTCAGCCGGCTACTTTAACTAATGGCCTTCAGCCATATTTGTTAAGGTATTAACAATATTACTGGCTGTCGGCAGTAAAATAAAGCACCACATTTGTTAAGGCCACCACAAGCATTGTGTATGCACGAGGCCCAGATGCTGTGCATGCGCAATAGTCCTGGCAGACTTATAAAGGTAGTGCTGTTATTTCACTGCTGGCGGCCATTTTAGTTAAGGTTGCTGACACATCAGTGAGCGACAGGGGGCACTTCAGATTTTGGTACCTACAGGCACCGGGGCTTGAAATCCAGGCTTGATTCCTGGTCTCCTTCACTGTGGACAGTTAGTAGCAGATATAAATGAGTTTGTACTTTGAGCTACTTTACCATAATGTTACAGGTTTATGCCTAAGTATGATGGAGGCACCCTAGTCTCTCTGGAGGAAGTGGAACTAGAACAATATACAGAGATATTTTACAGCGAAAGAACGTCAAATATAATATGAATGTAGTTTTCAATGTTGTCTTATTTTACTTACATTTTATAAAATTACATTTTGTGCTAATTGTCCCTTTAAAAAATGATATATTCTGTAAAATCATTTGTATATATTCAATTTAAAAAAAAATATAAACAAAATTACCATATTTTTTTACTTATAAAATTAATGTTTTCTTAGTACAGGGAGTGCAGAATTATTAGGCAAATGAGTATTTTGACCACATCATCCTCTTTATGCATGTTGTCTTTCTCCAAGCTGTATAGGCTCGAAAGCCTACTACCAATTAAGCATATTAGGTGATGTGCATCTCTGTAATGAGAAGGGGTGTGGTCTAATGACATCAACACCCTATATCAGGTGTGCATAATTATTAGGCAACTTCCTTTCCTTTGGCAAAATGGGTCAAAAGAAGGACTTAACAGGCTCAGAAAAGTCAAAAATAGTGAGATATCTTGCAGAGGGATGCAGCACTCTTAAAATTGCAAAGCTTCTGAAGCGTGATCATCGAACAATCAAGCGTTTCATTCAAGGCGCAAAATAACTGCCCATGAACTGAGAAAAGTCAAGCGTGCAGCTGCCAAGATGCCAGTTGCCACCAGTTTGGCCATATTTCAGAGCTGCAACATCACTGGAGTGCCCAAAAGCACAAGGTGTGCAATACTCAGAGACATGGCCAAGGTAAGAAAGGCTGAAAGACGACCACCACTGAACAAGACACACAAGCTGAAACGTCAAGACTGGGCCAAGAAATATCTCAAGACTGATTTTTCTAAGGTTTTATGGACTGATGAAATGAGAGTGAGTCTTGATGGGCCAGATCGATGGGCCCGTGGCTGGATTGGTAAAGGGCAGAGAGCTCCAGTCCGACTCAGACGCCAGCAAGGTGGAGGTGGAGTACTGGTTTGGGCTGGTATCATCAAAGATGAGCTTGTGGGGCCTTTTCGAGTTGAGGATGGAGTCAAGCTCAACTCCCAGTCCTACTGCCAGTTTCTGGAAGACACCTTCTTGAAGCAGTGGTACAGGAAGAAGTCTGCATCCTTCAAGAAAAACATGATTTTCATGCAGGACAATGCTCCATCACACGCGTCCAAGTACTCCACAGCGTGGCTGGCAAGAAAGGGTATAAAAGAAGAAAATCTAATGACATGGCCTCCTTGTTCACCTGATCTGAACCCCATTGAGAACCTGTGGTCCATCATCAAATGTGAGATTTACAAGGAGGGAAAACAGTACACCTCTCTGAACAGTGTCTGGGAGGCTGTGGTTGCTGCTGCACGCAATGTTGATGGTGAACAGATCAAAACACTGACAGAATCCATGGATGGCAGGCTTTTGAGTGTCCTTGCAAAGAAAGGTGGCTATATTGGTCACTGATTTGTTTTTGTTTTGTTTTTGAATATCAGAAATGTATATTTGTGAATGTTGAGATGTTATATTGGTTTCACTGGTAAAAATAAATAATTGAAATGGGTATATATTTGTTTTTTGTTAAGTTGCCTAATAATTATGCACAGTAATAGTCACCTGCACACACAGATATCCCCCTAAAATAGCTAAAACTAAAAACAAACTAAAAACTACTTCCAAAAATATTCAGCTTTGATATTAATTAGTTTTTTGGGTTCATTGAGAACATGGTTGTTGTTCAATAATAAAATTAATCCTCAAAAATCCAACTTGCCTAATAATTCTGCACTCCCTGTATTTATAAATATAACAGGTTTTAGGAAAGGATATAAAAAAGAAGAAGATAGATAGAAGAAATAGGAAATATACATTTATAATGAGAGAGGTCACTGTCAAAATCAAGTGTATTGGTAAACAGGCATGGGAAACTCATTAAAAATGAACACTCACTCAAGTTATGGCAGGTATAAAACATATATGTAGTCATGCCTGTGATACTTTCCCACTCATGTTTATTGTTGCAGGAAACAATATAAGCTTGCAGTTTTAACACCCCTGGCAGCCATATTGTCTTGAACTGATTTTTTAAAAAATCTGTGCTGTGCCTTACCCACACAAATATGCACACAGATATATAGCAGGGTTTAACTTAAGAAGTATATCATGTCAACAATAAGTTCTTGGAAATTGGAAAACTTTTTTCAGACTTGAAATACAGGAAGGGGCCAAAATAAATAACTATTCCAACTTTTTTTCTATACATAATGAAACATTTTAGCCTAGATTGCAAGTGGAGTGCAAAAATTATTAGCAATATTGGCCTTGATCACAATGTATCGAGAGTAACATTTTTGGGCCAAAAAAGGCTACTTTTTGATTCAGTGAGATGACAATATCACGTTTAAAGGGACAGTCTACACCAGAATTGTTATTGTTTTAAAAGATAGATAATCCCTTTATTACCCATTTCCCAGTTTTGCATAACCAACACAGTTATAATAATATACTTTTAACCTCTGTGATTATCTTGTATCTAAGCCTCTGCAAACTGCCACTTTTTTTAGTTCTTTTGACAGACTTGCAGTCTAGCCAATCAGTGCCTGCTCCCAGATAACTTCTCGTGCACAGTATTATCTATATGAAATACGTGAACTAACACCCTCTAGTGGTGAAAAACTATTAAAATGCAATCTGAAAAAGGTGGGCTTCAAGGTCTAAGACATTAGCATATGAACCTCCTAGGTTAAGCTTTCAACTAATAATACCAAGAGAACAAAGCAAAATTGGTGATAAAAGTGAATTGGAAAATTGTTTAAAATGACATGCTCTATCTGAATCATGAAAGTTTATTTTGGCCTAGACTGTCCCTTTAAGTCTGATTCCTGCACTCACTAACGGCTTTTCAGATCTTTGATTAAAACCCTATTTTCCCTATGGAGCATAAAATATCTTAGGTATCACAATACAATTTTTGTCTCTTTTAAACATCTTTTAAATAACTTTTTTAGCTTATCAAATTTGACACCTCTAGGCACTTGATAAGTCATGGAAAGGGGATTGTGGACATCTTGAACACTCTGTTTTCTTGCACATACACTTTTAACGCTCTGAACTGGCTACAGGATGCATTCTAGAGGTTTATCAACATACATGGTATTGACTCATTAATAATAATAATAATTCCAAACTCATTTACGTGCATGCTTTTCAAAGTACTTCTGTCTACAGTAGTGAACAAGCATGTTTTTGTCTACAATCTTGAATAAGCATACGTGACTGTGAGATCATTCATGTAGGCAGGCAGTGGCACTTTGAAAGCCATTCATGCGAAAGAGTTTGCATGCATGGAGGCGCGTCCTTTAGAAAACCTTTTCACTAACAGTCACAGTCTCGTATAAGGGTCTTTTAGGAGGATACAAATCAGCAAGACAGCAGGGTCATGATGACTTACAGCTTATAGAATGCTAAAATCCTGTAAAAAAAAAAAGTTATTATAAGTATTTTGCATAGAAAAGCATATTTGCCATTTTCTTTAAATTCAAGTCAAAATGGTAATAGGCATTTAACAAACAACAGAAATAAATATTGTTTAAAATAATATTTTTATATTGCACAGTTACCCTATAGCGACAGAAAAACAGTGCAGTCTACTCTTTCTGACAACCTTAAAGATGCATTTAGATGGGTTAGCTGTGTTGCAGATGGAAACGGATTGAAAGAGTTAACTATGAAAGCCACCACAAATCAATCTCTTTTAAAAAACATAATTTTATTAACACCAGTGCTGTTAATGACCAATAAATCAGTGTGAGTGAGACTTACAATCAAGTATTAAAAAGGAATTATAAAAACACACAATTTGTAGATGTTGTTGTACATAAGTGATTAGAGAAATATGTCCATCATGCCAAGATACATATGGCATTCATATTGATACTGAGAGGCATATGTATCAAGCTCCGATTGGAGCTTGATGCCCCGTGTTTCTGGCGAGCCTACAAAGACCGCAGCTCCATAACCTGTCCGCCTGCTCTGAGCAGTACGATCGGGTTGATTGACACTCCCCTGCTGGCGGACGATTAGCCACGAGTCTGCAGGGGGCAGCGTTGCACCAGCAGCTCTTGTGAGCGGCTGGTGCAATGCTGAATACGGCGAGCGTATTGCTCGCCGTATTCAGCGATGTCTGTCGGACCTGATCCGCACTGTCGGATCAGGTCTGACAGACATTGATAACTAGAGGCCTGAGTGTTGAGGATGTATTGTGATGACAATAGGTTAATGCCACACATTCAAATTAGTATTTTTCTTGCAGAGCAATCAAACGGATTACATGAATATTACCTTTACAGGTGGGAATGGGCTATTGTATTTGTCATTTTCGGGAGACCTTCCAGTTTCTATTTTGAAGAGATCTACTTTACATACAAAAAGTACTTTTCAGAAGCTTTTAAATATCACAATCACAGTGGTGAGTTTTTTACAAACAAAAAAATATAGCAATAAGATCACATAAGAAACTGAGCTCTCAATTTGGCTGGAAAGCAAAATGTGTGTTCCGGAGAAGATCGCCAATAGGTTGTAATCAAGGCTGTAGTGCTGTAGAGCATTAACATTGCCTATTATTTGCTCATATTACAAGTCTTAAGTTATTTTTTATTGCTTAATCAATAATCTAGGGCACACTAACATCTGGATGTCGGATAGTGTGGCTGTGCTAAGTCACTCACATAATAGATTTCTATGGGGTGTGCAGTAAAATTTATGATGAATATAACTCAAGCTCTTAGCTGAGGGTGTGATTAGTAGTGATGTCCCGAACTGTTCGCCCGCGAACGGTTCACAGCGAACATAGCTTGTTCGCGTTCGCATTTGTGGGCGAACACATGGCGATGTTCGATCCGCCCCTATGTGTCATCATTGTGGAAACTTTGACCCTTTATGTCACAGCCGCCTGACACATTAGAGCCAATCAACATCAGACACTCCCTCACAGACACTCCCAGCTACTCGGAATCCGCCATTTTAGACTCATAACGACCTTGCTTTTTAATGATAGGACGTGTTATGTTTTTGCTCCTGACATTCATAGGAAAAACATAGCTAGGCTAGTGTATTTACAGTCCAGAAGGACTCCACTCATCTCTGCTGCAAGCACAGCACCCCAAAAAAGCCCTTTTTAGGGCTATATTTCGTGCCGTTTTTTTTTTTTTTATTTCTTTTTTTTTTATTAGCATATGCCTGGCTTTCAGCTGTGTGTTTAAGGCTCACAGCATATGCTGTGACTACTGCCACCACTGATATCTCCCTAACAACATTAGTTTAAATTTAACTAACCCAAAAATATAATTATTTTTCTAGTGTAATTTATTTTCATTTTCTATCAGGCCAGTGTCACACAGCATATACTCTGGTTCATTGCTCTGTGCCAGCCAGCAGCCAGCAGTGTTAATATCCGTTTATAACATTATTTTTAATTTTTAAAAAAAACACAAAAAAATATTTTTCTAGTGTAATCTAATTACATTTACTATCATGCCTGTGTCTGTCAGGCTCACCCAGCATTAATATACCTCTTTTTTTTCAGTCTTTTGGTTAATTGGTCTGTGCCAGGCAGCCACCCAGCACTCATATCTATTTTTCTTTCACCTTAATTTTAATATAAAAAAAAAAATTTTTAAATTTGTTTGCTAGTGTAATCAAATCTAATTTTCTATCCGGCCTGTGTGTTTTGCTGACATAGAGAGCCTACTGTGTTTACTTGCTGCCCTCCCTAGTCTATGAGCCACGACTCATATGTGTTTAACCTTTTTTTAATTTCCACCCCCAAAAAATAATTTCAATCATTTTTCTAGTGTAATCTAATAGTATTTTCTATCAGGCGTGTGTGTATCCGACATACATAGCCTACTGTTTTTAATAGCTGCCCTTCCAAGGCTATCAGCCACGACTCATATGTATGTGCTTAACCTTTTTCTTAAAATTTCCAAAAAAAAGTCTTTAAATCATTATGCTAGTGTAATCTAATTGTATTTTCTATCAGGCCTGTGTCTAACTGTCTATCTGACTTACACAGCATACTGTTTTTAATTGCTGCCCTACGTAGCAGCCAGCCAGTGCGACCACTCATAGAGTCATATGTGCATTGCACTTCTTAACATAATTTTAATATTAAAATCTAAAATTTTAAAATATTTTGCTAGTGTAATGTAACTTAATTTTCTATCAGTCCTGTGTTTTTGTCACTTACACAGCATACTGTGTTAAATTACTGCCCTACCTACCATCCACGACTCATATCTGCCAGCCTGTCTGCCAGGCCCAAGTAGCCAATTAGTGGCACCAATCACAATTCTTGTAACAGTAATAAAAAAAAAACAACATAATTTTTTGGACTGCAAATATTCAGTCTCCTAGGGCCATTGAATTTCATTTACCTCCTGCCTGCCACTGCCAGCCTTTTGTGCCAGGCCGTCTAGCCAACTATTTACACCAATCATAATTGTTGTCACAGTCAGACAGTATAGTTATTAATTTAAATAAAAAAAATTTTTATTGTTGATCTTAACCCTCAGTTTGCTCGTGCCTTTGAATTGCACTTTTCTACAGCCTTCCAAGCCTGTGTGCCAGGCCTACTTAAAAAATATTTACACCAATCATATTTGTTGTGACAGTATTCTAATAATTAAAAATTAAAATTTTTGGTAATAGTTGCTGTGATTTGAATCCTCAGTTTGCTGGTGCCATTGAATAGCACTTTCCTCCTACCTTGCAGCCTGCTGTGAGCCAGGCCCACCTAGCCAATTGTTGTCAGCAATCATATTTCTGTTAACAGTATTGCAAAAATTGTCAATCATCACTGTTTAGACTGTCAGTAATCAGTCTCCTAGTGTCCTTGAATTGCATCTCCCTCCTGCCTGCCATCCTTTTGTGCCAGGCCGTCTTGCCAACTATTTACACCAATCCTAATTTTTTGTCACAGTATAGTTACTAATTAAAATTAAAAAAATCTTTATTGTTGATGATCTTAACCCTCAGTTTGCTTGTGCCTTTGAATTGCACTTTTCTACAGCCTTCCAAGCCTGTGTGCCAGGCCTACTTAAAAAATATTTACACCAATCATATTTGTTGTGACAGTATTCTAATAATTAAAAATTAAAATTTTTGGTAATAGTTGCTGTGATTTGAATCATCAGTTTGCTAGTGCCATTGAATAGCACTTTCCTCCTGCCTTGCAGCCTGCTGTAAACCAGGCCTACCTAGCCAATTGTTGTCAGCAATCATATTTCTGTTAACAGTATTTCAAAAATTGTCAATCATCACTGTTTAGACTGTCAGTAATCAGTCTCCTAGTTTCCTTGAATTGCATCTCCCTCCTGCCTGCCATCCTTTTGTGCCAGGCCGTCTTGCCAACTATTTACACCAATCCAAATTTTTTGTCACAGTATAGTTACTAATTACAATTAAAAAAATCTTTATCGTTGATGATCTTAACCCTCAGTTGGCTCGTGCCTTTGAATTGCACTTTTCTACTGCCTTCCAAGCCTGTGTGCCAGGCCTACTTAAAAAATATTTACACCAATCATATTTGTTGTGACAGTATTCTAATAATTAAAAATTAATATTTTTGGTAATAGTTGCTGTGATTTGAATCCTCAGTTTGCTGGTGCCATTAAATAGCACTTTCCTCCTGCCTTGCAGCCTGCTGTGAGCCAGGCCTACCTAGCCAATTGTTGTCAGCAATCATATTTCTGTTAACAGTATTGCAAAAATTGTCAATCATCACTGTTTAGACTGTCAGTAATCAGTCTCCTAGTGTCCTTGAATTGCATCTCCCTCCTGCCTGCCATCCTTTTGTGCCAGGCCGTCTTGCCAACTATTTACACCAATCCAAATTTTTTGTCACAGTATAGTTACTAATTACAATTAAAAAAATCTTTATCGTTGATGATCTTAACCCTCAGTTGGATCGTGCCTTTGAATTGCACTTTTCTACTGCCTTCCAAGCCTGTGTGCCAGGCCTACTTAAAAAATATTTACACCAATCATATTTGTTGTGACAGTATTCTAATAATTAAAAATTAACATTTTTGGTAATAGTTGCTGTGATTTGAATCATCAGTTTGCTGGTGCCATTGAATAGCACTTTCCTCCTGCCTTGCAGCCTGCTGTGAGCCAGGCCCACCTAGCCAATTGTTGTCAGCAATCATATTTCTGTTAACAGTATTGCAAAAATTGTCAATCATCACTGTTTAGACTGTCAGTAATCAGTCTCCTAGTTTCCTTGAATTGCATCTCCCTCCTGCCTCCCATCCTTTTGTGCCAGGCCGTCTTGCCAACTATTTACACCAATCCAATTTTTTTTGTCACAGTATAGTTACTAATTAAAATTAAAAAAATCTTTATTGTTGATGATCTTAATACTCAGTTTGCTCGTGCTTTTGAATTTCACTTTTCTACAGCCTTCCAAGCCTGTGTGCCAGGCCTACTTAAAAAATATTTACACCAATCATATTTGTTGGGACAGTATTCTAATAATTAAAAATTAAAATTTTTGGTAATAGTTGCTGTGATTTGAATCCTCAGTTTGCTGGTGCCATTAAATAGCACTTTCCTCCTGCCTTGCAGCCTGCTGTGAGCCAGGCCCACCTAGCCAATTGTTGTCAGCAATCATATTTCTGTTAACAGTATTGCAAAAATTGTCAATCATCACTGTTTAGACTGTCAGTAATCAGTCTCCTAGTTTCCTTGAATTGCATCTCCCTCCTGCCTGCCATCCTTTTGTGCCAGGCCGTCTTGCCAACTATTTACACCAATCCAAATTGTTTGTCACAGTATAGTTACTAATTAAAATTAAAAAAATCTTTATTGTTGATGATCTTAATACTCAGTTTGCTCGTGCTTTTGAATTTCACTTTTCTACAGCCTTCCAAGCCTGTGTGCCAGGCCTACTTAAAAAATATTTACACCAATCATATTTGTTGGGACAGTATTCTAATAATTAAAAATTAAAATTTTTGGTAATAGTTGCTGTGATTTGAATCCTCAGTTTGCTGGTGCCATTAAATAGCACTTTCCTCCTGCCTTGCAGCCTGCTGTGAGCCAGGCCCACCTAGCCAATTGTTGTCAGCAATCATATTTCTGTTAACAGTATTGCAAAAATTGTCAATCATCACTGTTTAGACTGTCAGTAATCAGTCTCCTAGTGTCCTTGAATTGCATCTCCCTCCTGCCTGCCATCCTTTTGTGCCAGGCCGTCTTGCCAACTATTTACACCAATCCAAATATTTTGTCACAGTATAGTTACTAATTACAATTAAAAAAATCTTTATTGTTGATGATCTTAACCCTCAGTTTGCTCGTGCCTTTGAATTGCACTTTTCTACAGCCTTCCAAGCCTGTGTGCCAGGCCTACTTAAAAAATATTTACACCAATCATATTTGTTGTGACAGTATTCTAATAATTAAAAATTAAAATTTTTGGTAATAGTTGATGTGATTTGAATCGTCAGTTTGCTGGTGCCATTGAATAGCACTTTCCTCCTGCCTTGCAGCCTGCTGTGAGCCAGGCCCACCTAGCCAATTGTTGTCAGCAATCATATTTCTGTTAACATTATTGCAAAAATTGTCAATCATCACTGTTTAGACTGTCAGTAATCAGTCTCCTAGTGTCCTTGAATTGCATCTCCCTCCTGCCTGCCATCCTTTTGTGCCAGGCCGTCTTGCCAACTATTTACACCAATCCAAATATTTTGTCACAGTATAGTTACTAATTACAATAAAAAAAATCTTTATTGTTGATGATCTTAACCCTCAGTTTGCTCGTGCCTTTGAATTACACTTTTCTACAGCCTTCCAAGCCTGTGTGCCAGGCCTACTTAAAAATATTTACACCAATCATATTTGTTGTGATAGTATTCTAATAATTAAATATTAAAATTTTTGGTAATAGTTGCTGTGATTTGAATCGTCAGTTTGCTGGTGCCATTGAATAACACTTTCCTCCTGCCTTGCAGCCTGCTGTGAGCCAGGCCCACCTAGCCAATTGTTGTCAGCAATCATATTTCTGTTAACAGTATTGCCAAAATTGTCAATCATCACTGTTTAGACTGTCAGTAATCAGTCTCCTAGTGTCCTTGAATTGCATCTCCCTCCTGCCTGCCATCCTTTTGTGCCAGGCCGTCTTGCCAACTATTTACACCAATCCTAATTTTTTGTAACAGTATAGTTACTAATTACAATTAAAAAAATCTTTATTGTTGATGATCTTAATCCTTAGTTTGCTAGTGCCCTAGAATAGCACTTTTCTACAGCCTTCCAAGCCTGTGTGCCAGGCCTACTTAAAAAATATTTACACCAATCATATTTGTTGTGACAGTATTCTAATAATTAAAAATTAAAATTTTTGGTAATAGTTGCTGTGATTTGAAACCTCAGTTTGCTGGTGCCATTGAATAGCACTTTCCTCCTGCCTTGCAGCCTGCTGTGAGCCAGGCCCACCTAGCCAATTGTTGTCAGCAATCATATTTCTTTTAACAGTATTGCAAAAATTGTCAATCATCACTGTTTTGACTGTCATTAATCAGTCTCCTAGTGTCCTTGAATTGCATCTCCCTCCTGCCTGCCATCCTTTTGTGCCAGGCCGTCTTGCCAACTATTTACACCAATCCTAATTGTTGTCACAGTATAGTTACTAATTAAAATAAAAAAAATCTTGATGGTTGTTCTTAATCCTCATTTTGCTTGTGCCATTGAATTGCACTTTTCTACTGCCTGCCAGCCTGTGTGCCAGGCCCAACTATCCAATTAGTGCTAGCAATCATATTTCTTTTAACAGTATTGCAAAATTTGTCAATCAACACTGTTTTGACTGTCAATCTGCAGTCTACTAGTGCCCTTGAATTGCATTTTCCTCCTGCTTGCCTGCCTGTGTGCCAGTCCCAACTAGCCAATTAGTGCCACCACTCATATTTATTGTAACAGGATTGAAATTTTTGTTAATCATAACTGTTTTGACTGTGATTCTTCAGTCTCCTAGTGCCATTGAATTGCAGTTTCCTTTCTCCCAGCGTGTGTGCCAGACAGGCTCATTTGCCAAATAGTGCCAAACAATCATATTTGTTGCCACAGTACTAGTAATATTTCAAAAAATTAACAATTTGTGATTTTTAAAACATCTGTCTTTTTTGTTGTTGTCAGTCTCACAGTGTATACTGTGCCCACTTTCACAGTGCCACCACTCAATTGGTGTAATAGTATTGTTAGTGTCCATTTAAAAAAAAATGACAGGCAGAGGCAGGCCACCCCGCAGGTTCCGTGGTCGTTGTCGTGGTGCTGTGATTCCTTTAGACCCTACAAATATGCACATTGTTCAGACGCCGGGTGCCAGGGGGGATGCAAAAACTTCTGAGGAGGACCTAGTTGAATGGCTAACACAGGAAACCCAATCTTCTTCAGCTTCCGCTGCTAGTCCTCCTAACCTTGACGCACCATCTAAGTCCAGCTGTGCTTTGGGCAGGTCTCAAGTGACCAGTGACACTCCGCCGCCTGTTGCCACCACCAACACTAGCACCACAGCCGCTTCACTTGATCTGTCACAGGAGTTATTGACACATCATTTTGAAGAAATGAGTGATGCGCAACCATCATTGACAGAGGATGTAGATAATAGTGATCAGTCTCAGTCAGGCAGCATTACCAACATGGAGGTACGGTGTGATGATGATGGTGATGTTTTACCCGCTGCTGCTTCCTTTCTTGATGTTTCAGATACAAGTGAAGCGGTTGATGATGATGTGTCGGTGGATGTCACGTGGGTGCCTGCTAGAAGAGAAGAAGAAGAGGGTGAAAGTTCAGATGGGGAGACAGAGAGGAGGAGGAGACGATTTGGAAGCATGGGGAGGTCGTCTCAAGGAGCTAGTGGCACAGTCAGACAGCATGCATCATCACCAGGGGTCAGCTAGACAGCCCGCCGACGCCCATCAACGCATGCTGTTGCCACCACCAGAATGCCGTCATCGCAGAGCTCAGCAGTGTGGCATTTTTTTTGTGTGTCTGCCTCTGACAACAGCGATGCCATTTGCAACCTGTGCCAAAAGAAACTGAGTTGTGGGAAGTCCAACAGCCACCTAGGTACAACTGCTTTGTGAAGGCACATGGTCTCCCATCACAAAGGCCGATGGGAAGAACACATGAGTAGAAGCAGCACACAAAGTGAAAGCCGCCCTCCTCCTCCTGCTCCAGCATCTTCAGCCACGTCAACCAGTGCTGTCCTCCTTGCCCCCTCTCAGCCATCCTCCACTCAGTCTCTCTTACGTAGCAGTTCCTGGTCATCTGCCCACAGTCAGGTGTCTGTCAAGGACATGTTTGAGCGTAAGAAGCCAATTTCTCAAAGTCACCCCCTTGCCCGGCGTCTGACAGCTGGCTTGTCTGAACTCTTAGCCCGCCAGCTTTTACCATACAAGCTGGTGGAGTCTGATGCTTTCAAAAAATTTGTATCTATTGGGACACCGCAGTGGAAGGTACCTGGCAGAAATTTCTTTTCACAAAAGGCAATCCCAAACCTGTACTCTGTTGTGAGAAAGGAAGTTATGGCATGTCTGGCACACAGCGTTGGGGCAAGGGTCCATATGACCACGGATAGCTGGTCTGCAAAGCATGGTCAGGGCAGGTATATCACCTACACTGCGCATTGGGTAAACCTGCTGACTTCTGACAAGCATGGAATGCGTGGCTCTGCAGAAGAGTTGGTGACACCGCCACGACTTGCAGGCAGGCCTGCTGCTACCTCCTCTACTCCTCCTACTCCATCCTCTTCCATAACCTCTTCCTCGGATGAGTCCTCTTCAACTTCTGTGTCTTGCTCCACATCTATGGCACCCCCCCAGCTCCCCAGGTACTATGCTACATCCCGGGTACGGCAGTGTCACGCCGTCTTGGGGTTGACTTGCCTGAAAGCGGAGAGTCACACCGCACCAGCACTCCTGACCGCCCTGAACGCACAGGTGGATCAGTGGCTGACTCCGCACCAACTGGAGATCGGCAAGGTTGTTTCTGACAATGGAAGTAATTTGGTGGCGGCATTGAAATTGGGCAAGTTGACACATGTGCCGTGCATGGCACATGTGTGTAATCTGATTGTACAACGATTTGTCCATAAGTACCCAGGCTTACAGGACGTCCTGAAGCAGGCCAGGAAGGTGTGTGGCCATTTCAGGCGTTCCTACACGGCCATGGCGCACTTGTCTGATATCCAGCGTCAAAACAACCTGCCAGTGAGGCGCTTGATTTGCGACAGCCCGACACGGTGGAATTCAACACTCCTAATGTTTGACCGCCTGCTCCAACAAGAAAAAGCTGTTAATGAGTAATTGTATGACCGGGGTGCTAGGACAGCCTCTGGGGAGCTGGGGATATTTTTGCCAAATTACTGGACGCTCATGCGCAATGCCTGTAGGCTCATGCGTCCTTTTGAGGAGGTGACAAACCTTGTCAGTCGCACCGAAGGCACCATCAGCGACATCATACCATTTGTTTTCTTCCTGGAGCGTGCCCTGCGATGAGTGCTGGATCAGGCAGTAGATGAGCGTGAAGAGGAAGAGTTGTGGTGTCCATCACCCCCACAAACAGCCGAATCAGCATCGCTTGCTGGACCTGCGGCAACGCAGGAAGAGGATTGTGAGGAAGAGGAGTCAGAGGAGGAATGTGGCTTTGAGGAGGAGGAGGAGGAAGACCGAGCACAACAGGCATCCCAGGGTGCTCGTTGTTGTCACCTCTCTGGTACCCGTGGTGTTGTACGTGGCTGGGGGGAAGAAGATACCATCAGTGAGATCAGTGAGGAGGAGGAACGTGACATGATTAGCTCGGCATCCAACCTTGTTCAAATGGGTTCTTTCATGCTGTCGTGCCTGTTGAGGGACCCTCGTATAAAAAAGCTGAAGGAGAACGACCTGTACTGGGTGTCCACGCTCCTCGACCCCCGGTATAAGCATAAAGTGCCTGAAATGTTACCAAATTCCCGCAAGTCGGAAAGGATGGAGAATTTTCATAATAAATTAAAAACTATGCTTTACACAGCGTATAAGGGTGATGTCACAGCACCACGGGAATGTAACAGGGGAAGAGATGAAATTAATCCTCCTCCTCCCACGACCACGGCGGCAAGGACCGGGCGCTTTCCTGACGTCTTGTTGATGGAGGACATGCGTACCTTTTTAACTCCCATGCACCATCAGAGCCTTTCGGGATCCAGCCTTATAGAAAGACTCAACCGAAAGGTAGCAGACTACCTAGCTTTAACTGCGGATCTCGACACTCTCAGGTGCGATGGACCCCTTGACTACTGGGTGTGCAGGCTGGACTTGTGGCCTGAGATATCCCAATTTGCAATGGAACTTCTGGCCTGCCCCGCTTCAAGTGTCCTGTCCGAAAGGACTTTTAGTGCAGCAGGAGGTTTTGTCACTGAGAAGAGAAGTCGCCTAGGTCAAAAAAGCCTTGACTATCTCACTTTTATAAAAATGAATGAGGGCTGGATCCCGAAGGGACTGACATTGGGCGATACATTTGAATAAAAAACTACTGATGATGATATGAGCTGCCTTGGGCTACAACTGGTACACAGGCTGGCCTTTTTTTTTTGGTTATAAAGACGGAGGACTTGCTTGACTTATCCGCCAACAACTAGTGTTCAAGCCACAAGCTTTTAGGGCACTTTATAAATGTTTTACAAACATCGATTTTTCTGGCCGCTGCTACAGCAGTTGCTCCAACAATACCCCAATGTTTCAGTCATTTGTACATTCCTAATTTTTCTGGCCTCTGCTGCATCTCTGTGGGTACAAAACTCAAATAAAAAAAATAAGGCACATAACACTAGTGATTAAACTGTTACGAATTGTACAACTTTACACACCACTCATATCCGGTGGACCATTCAATTGAACGCAAAATGCAACAAATTTGAAAGAGTAGGACCGACCAAGCATCTTTATCCGTCTCTTGGTTGCTCTAAATTATCTCCGTGTTCCATCTATGACATACCTGTACTCTATTGTGCAAAAGGGTGGCATATGTTTTGTTTCATGCTGTTGTGCCTGTTGCGGGTCGTGGCCCATGATATAAAAAGGCTGAAGGAGAACGACCTGTAGTAATGGTTGCCCCATCCAGTTTTTATAAAAATGTTCCTGGTTCCTCTCAATTATCTTTGGGTTTCTAAAATGGATGCCATACCTGTACTCGCTTGTGCAAAAGGATGGCATATGTGGTGGTTTTTCCTGCAGTTGTTTCTGTTGAGGGTGCTGGACCCTCTTATAAAAAAGCTGAAGGAGAACGACCTGGAGTGGGAGTCCAAGCATGGTTTTTGGTGCTATTTCACTTTTACAAACAATTATCTGTGGGTTTCACAAATCAATGCCGTACCAGTACTCTATTGTTCCAAAGTATGCCATATGTTCTCTTTCCTGCTGGTATTTTGTTTGAGGGTCCTGGACACTCTTATAAAAAGGCCTAAGGTGAAAGAGGTGTACTGGGTGTCCACTCATTTTTATTTTCTATTTCTCATTTGACCAAAATTATCTCTGGTTTTGTAAAATCAATGCCGTACCTGTACTCTATTGTTCAAAAGGATGCCATACGTCCTCTTTCCTGCTGGTGTTTTTTTTAGTGTCCAGGACCATCTTATAAAAAGGCCTAAGGAGAAAGAGGTGTACTGGTTGGCCACTCATTTTTATTTTTCTATTTAACATTTGACCAAAATGATGTCTGGGTTTGTAAAATCAATGCTGTACCTGTACTCTATTGTTCAAAAGGATGCCATACGTCCTCTTTCCTGCTGGTGTTTTTTTTGAGGGTCCAGGACCCTCTTATAAAAAGGCCTAAGGAGAAAGAGGTGTACTGGCTGTCCATCGAATCATTTTTTTTATTCAAATTTCCATTTAAAAAAAAAATTCTATGGGTTTCTAAAATCTATGCCTTTCCTGTACTCTATTGTTCAAAAGTATGCCATATGTCCTCTTTCCTGCTGGTTTTTTGTTTGAGGGTCCTGGACCCTCTTATAAAAAGGCCTTATGGATAAAGAATTGTACCTGGTGTCCATCCAATCATTTTTTTTTAATTAAAATTTATGGTTGCAACAAATTATCCCCGGGTTTCTAAAATGAATGCCTTTCCTATAATCTTTTTTTCACAAAGGATGCCATATGTCCTCTTTCCTACTGCTGGTTTTGTTGAGTGTCCTGGAGCCTCTGCTAAAAAGGCCGAAGGATAAAGAAGTGTACTGGGTGTCTATTCAATGTTTTTTTAGATTTCCCAGTTGTAACTTATTTTTTCTGTCTTTCAAAAATCAATGCCTTTCCTGTAATCTATTTTTCAAAAGGATGCCATATGTCCTATTTCATGCTGTTCTTTCTGTTGAGGCTCCGGGACACTCTTTTAAAAAGGCCTAAGGATAAAGAAGTGTACTGGGTGTCCAATCAATGTTTTTTTTCTATTTCCCGGGTCATATAACTGATCTCTGTGTTTCTAAAATCAATGCCTTTCCTGTAATCTAATTTTCAAAAGTATGCCATATGTCCTCTTTCCTGCTGGTGTTTTTTTGAGGGTCCAGGACCCTCTTATAAAAAGGCCTAAGGAGAAAGAGGTGTACTGGCTGTCCATCGAATCATTTTTTTTATTCAAATTTCCATTTTAAAAAAAAATTCTATGGGTTTCTAAAATCTATGCCTTTCCTGTACTCTATTGTTCAAAAGTATGCCATATGTCCTCTTTCCTACTGCTGGTTTTGTTGAGTGTCCTGGAGCCTCTGCTAAAAAGGCAGAAGGATAAAGAAGTGTACTGGGTGTCTATTCAATGTTTTTTGATTACCATATTACCATATTTTTTTACTTATAAAATAAATGTTTTCTTAGTATTTAAAAATATAAAAGGTTTTAGGAAAGGATATAAAAAAGAAGAAGATAGATAGAAGAAATAGGAAATATACATTTATAATGAGAGAGGTCACTGTCAAAATCAAGTGTATTGGTAAACAGGCATGGGAAACTCATTAAAAATGAACACTCACTCAAGTTATAGCAGGTATAAAACGTATATGTAGTCATGCCTGTGATACTTTCCCACTCATGTTTATTGTTGCAGGAAACAATATAGGCTTGCAGTTTTAACACCCCTGGCAGCCATATTGTCTTGAACTGATTTTTTTAAAAATCTGTACTGTGCCTTACCCACACAAATATGCACACAGATATATAGCAGGGTTTAACTTAAGAAGTATATCATGTCAACAATAAGTTCTTGGAAATTGGAAAACTTTTTTCAGACATGAAATACAGGAAGGGGCCAAAATAAATAACTATTCCAAACTTTTTTTCTATACATAATGAAACATTTTAGCCTAGATTGCAAGTGGAGTGCAAAAATTATTAGCAATATTGGCCTTGATCACAATGTATCGAGAGTAACATTTTTGGGCCAAAAAAGGCTACTTTTTGATTCAGTGAGATGACAATATCACGTTTAAAGGGACAGTCTACACCAGAATTGTTATTGTTTTAAAAGATAGATAATCCCTTTATTACCCATTTCCCAGTTTTGCATAACCAATACAGTTATAATAATATACTTTTAACCTCTGTGATTATCTTGTATCTAAGCCTCTGCAAACTGCCACTTTTTTTAGTTCTTTTGACAGACTTGCAGTCTAGCCAATCAGTGCCTGCTCCCAGATAACTTCTCGTGCACAGTGTTATCTATATGAAATACGTGAACTAACACCCTCTAGTGGTGAAAAACTATTAAAATGCAATCTGAAAGAGGTGGGCTTCAAGGTCTAAGAAATTAGCATATGAACCTCCTAGGTTAAGCTTTCAACTAATAATACCAAGAGAACAAAGCAAAATTGGTGATAAAAGTGAATTGGAAAATTGTTTAAAATGACATGCTCTATCTGAATCATGAAAGTTTATTTTGGCCTAGACTGTCCCTTTAACCCCTTAATGACCGGACCATTTTTCAATTTTCTTACCCTTAATGACAATGGCTATTTTTACATTTCTGCGGTGTTTGTGTTTAGCTGTAATTTTCCTCTTACTCATTTACTGTACCCACACATATTATATACCGTTTTTCTCGCCATTAAATGGACTTTCTAAAGATACCATTATTTTCATCATGTCTTATAATTTACTACAAAAAAATAATAAAATATGAGGAAAAAATGAAAAAAAACACACTTTTTCTAACTTTGACCCCCAAAATCTGTTACACATCTACAATCACCAAAAAACACCCATGCTAAATAGTTTCTAAATTTTGTCCTGAGTTTAGAAATACCCAATGTTTACATGTTCTTAGCTTTTTTTGCAAGTTATAGGGCCATAAATACAAGTAGCACTTCGCTATTTCCAAACCACTTTTTTTCAAAATTAGCGCTAGTTACATTGGAACCCTGATATCTGTGAGGAATACCTGAATATCCCTTGACATGTATATATTTTTTGTTAGAAGACAACCCAAAGTATTGATCTAGGCACATTTTGGTATATTTTATTCCACCATTTCACCGCCAAATGCGAGCAAATAAAAAAAAAACTTTACATTTTTCACAATTTTAGGTTTCTCACTGAAATTATTTACAAACAGCTTGTGCTATTATGGCACAAATTGTTGTAAAAGCTTCTTTGGGATCCCCTTTGTTCAGAAATAGCAGACTTATATGGCTTTGGCATTGCTTTTTGGTAATTAGAAGGCCGCTAAATGCTGCTGCGCACCACACGTAAATTATGCCCAGCAGTGAAGGGGTTAATTAGGTAGGTTGTAGGGAGCTTGCAGGGTTAATTTTAGCTTTAGGGTAGAGATCAGCCTCCCACCTGACACATCCCACCCCCTGATCCCTCCCAAACAGCTCTCTTCCCTCCCCCACCCCACAAATGTCCCCGCCATCTTAAGTACTGGCAGAAAGTCTGCCAGTACTAAATAAAAGGAGTTTTTTTTTTTTTATAAAAAAAATAAAATATTTTAGCTGTGATGGACTCCTGCCTTAGCCCCAACCTCCATGACCCCCCCCCCCCCAGCTCTCTAACCCTCTCCCCTATCTAATTGCGGCCATCTTGGGTACTGGCAGCTGTCTGCCAGTACCCAATTTGGCCAAAAACAAAAGTATTTTTTGCTCTTTTTCTTTTTTTTGGGGGGTTTTCTGTAGTGTAGCAGCCCCCCACAATACCCCTACCCCCCTCCCCCTCCCAGATCCTTTTATATTATTAAAAAAAAAAATCTTTTTCCCCCCCCCTCTTCCCTACTCATTGGTGTCAGTGGCCAGCTAATGCGCGCGCACGCGCGCACACGCACGCGCGCTCCCCGCTTGCTCCCGGCACCCGGCGTGCACATTGCACTTCTAGGAACCGGATGCCGGGTAGCGATGGGCCGCCCACCCGCCTCCCTGTTGCGCTCCCACCCACCAACGAACCGGCACCATTGCTACCGGTGCAGAGAGGGCCACAGAGTGGCCCTCTCTGCATCGGAGTCTTCTAAAAAGGTATTGCAGGATGCCTCCATATGGAGGCATCACTGCAATACCCTGAGAGCTGCTGGAAGCGATTGCGATCGCTTCCAGCACTCTCTTAGACAACTGACGTACCAGGTACGTCCATTGTCATTAACTACTTGTTAATGCATGACGTACCTGGTACGTCAGTTATCATTAAGGGGTTAAGTCTGATTCCTGCACTCACTAACGGCTTTTCAGATTTTTGATTAAAACCCTATTTTCCCTATGGAGCATAAAATATCTTAGGTATCATAATACAATTTTTGTCTCTTTTAAACATCTTTTAAATAACTTTTTTAGCTTATCAAATTTGACACCTCTAGGCACTTGATAAGTCCTGGAAAGGGCATTTTGGACATCTTGAACACTCTGTTTTCTTGCACATACACTTTTAACACTCTGAAATGGCTACAGGATGCATTCTAGAGGTTTATCAACATACATGGTATTGACTCATTAAATCTCCATTCATCCCTATTGAAGAGGCTGTATAAGGGGAACACAGCACGCATTTATATATGTATAGGGACATATACATATGTAGATGTCATGACTACATGATATCATGTACTACTAAGGGGATCTGTAGGAAAACTCACCTCAGGACCTAAACATGTACGAATGGCGTGATTTTATATTTCATTTTTAAGATTGGATGATAAATTCACACCTGTACTGTTGAGATTCTCATGCACCTCATGATAATTCCAAACTCATTTACGAGTATGCTTTTCAAAGTCTACAGTAGTGAACAAGCATGTTTGTCTACAATCTTGAATAAGCATACGTGACTGTGAGTTCAGTCATGTAGGCAGGCAGTGGCACTTTGAAAGCCATTCATGCGAAAGAGTTTGCATGCATGGAGGCGCGTCCTTTTAGAAAACCTTTTCACTAACAGTCACAGTCTCGTATAAGGGTCTTTTAGGAGGATACAAATCAGCAAGACAGCAGGGTCATGATGACTTACAGCTTATAGAATCTTAAAATCCTGTAAAAAAAAAAGTTATTATAAGTGTTTTGCATAGAAAAGCATATTTGCCATTTTCTTTTCATTCAAGTCAAAATGGTAATAGGCATTTAACAAACAATAGAAATAAATATTGTTTAAAATAATATTTTTATATTGCAAAGCTACCATATAGCGACAGAAAAACAGTGCAGTCTGCTTTTTCTGACAACCTTAAAGATGCATTTAGATGGGTTAGCAGTGTTGCAGATGGAAACGGATTGAAAGGGTTAACTAGGAAAGCCACCACAAATCAATCTCCTTTAAAAACATAATTTTATTAACACCAGTGCTGTTAATGACAAATAAATCAGTGTGAGTGAGACTTACAACCAAGTATTAAAAATGAATTATAAAAACACACCATTTGTAGATGTTGTTGTACAAAAGTGATTAGAGAAATATGTCCATCATGCCAAGATACATATGGCATTCATATTGATACTGAGAGGCATATGTATCAAGCTCCGATTGGAGCTTGATGCCCCGTGTTTCTGGCGAGCCTACAAAGACCGCTGCTCCATAACCTGTCCGCCTGCTCTGAGCAGTACGATTGGGTTGATTGAAACCCCCCTGCTGGTGGCTGATTGGCCACGAGTCTGCAGGGGGCGGCATTGCACCAGCAGCTCTTGTGAGCTGCTAGTGCAATGCTGAATACGGCGAGCGTATTGCTCGCCGTATTCAGCGATGTCTGTCGGACTTGATCCGCACTGTCGGATCAGGTCTGACAGACATTGATAACTAGAGGCCTGAGTGTTGAGGATGTATTGTGATGACAATAGGTTAATGCCACACATTCAAATTAGTATTTTTCTTGCAGAGCAATCAAACGGATTACATGAATATAACCTTCCAGTTAACAATTTCTTGGTTTTGAAACATATTAATTCATCTGATATAACGGACATTGCTAAACACTTTTTTTCCTCATTTTTGGATACTAGTGTGTTTTATAGGGAGACGTCCCATAATATATTTTATTGTTAAACTTTTAATAAATATTTGAAATATTAGAAAGTGTTGATATCTTTAGCCTATTAGGTGCCCTCTCTATACATACGTTTTTAGCTTATTACATGATATCCTGTACATCTAAGCGCATCTGCAGGAAAAGTCACATCAGGACACCAACATCTACAAATATTGTATAGATGTTGTTGTCCTGATGTCTAAATGTCCAAAATTGTCCCCAAACTTAAGTGGTAGTTTTTAAAAAAAATAAAAATAAAAAGCTGCACTTAGCAGTTTTTAGGGGCTAAAGTCGGCGGCATAGGGGGTGTTAGAAAAAAAAAACGTCACTGAAAAATGACTTTACATTGTGGTCTATGGGAACTGGGTGTTCCCTGTAAGTATATCTGTATATGCCTATAAACATATATTTATGTGTTAATATGTGTATATAAGCATATACATATATATTTACATTTGCTGCCCATCACTGCAAAATGTTCCCCCTGTGCTGCACAAATTTTCATGCCGTGTCTCACGGCATGAGAACGAAGCTCACATTGGAGCCTATGGAAGCATGCTCTCGTGAGCACAATGCTACCGTGCAATGCGAACACGAGGTCACGTTCACATTGCACCTCACCTGTAATACCAACAAACATTTGCGGGCCCTGGTATTACAAAGTGGAGCACAAATATCGCTTTAGAAAAAGCGATATTTTGCGCTCCACTTATAATCTGGCCTTAAATTGGAAATGAGAGCAATGTTTAATTGTTGTTGTTGCAATTTTTGGTATTAGAATGTAATATTTGCTCTGTATAAAATGGTAGCACACATGTTAAGAAGGACATTTGCTAACATTTGAATGGAAAATATGCATTTTGCTATTCCTAATTACCAGGTAAACAGCTTATATTACAATAAACAAAAGCTACTAAAGAAAAAAAAAGAAAATTTGCCAGAAGGTTAATCTGTTCCTACAAGTTTATTTATTTATGTGCTTAGTTATTATTTTGTTTTATTATTATTGCGAGAATTTTCTCTATAACAATACAAGGTTAGGGTATGGGCTATGGGTAACTTATCAAAAAAGGGCTATGGGTAACTTATCAAAAAATGAAAGGACCAGTGGACCATAAATTTATGTCAAAATTGATGCATGATTTTGTACACTTGTTTACAGAAGATTGATCTGTATTATAAATATCACTCTTCAAAAAACTCATATATTGCTTTTTTTTTTCCTTTCATTTTGCTGGTAATTCTATCAAAGCAAACAGTACTGATCACATCTTTATATTTATATTAGAGTAAACATACTCTCACAAATAAAACAAATCTGGCTATATATACTAAAGATGTGAGAATATATTCTAAACAAACAAACATTTATTTTTATTGCTAAATTGTAATGTTGTTGAACCACTGGTGAAAACAGTATAATTTCTGATATATCTTTAATTTGGTTCCTATTCATTTTGGTTCCATTTACTTTCCTTTTATCCCACTTTCTGTGTCACTCATTGTAACGATCCTCCATTGGTGCCAAGTGGGAGGGAAGGAGTGAGACTGGTAGGTGGCCCAATGGAGGAGGGGTGAGAGAGGGGTGTGGTTCCCTACACTACGGAAAAAATGTTAGGCAGGGGAGAGGGATGAATGGGACACTACACTACAGAAAATTGTTTGGAGTAGCTCGGTGGGATCCTACACTGCAGCAGAAAAAATGTAACCACTTGGGCAGGGTAGGTGAAGAGAGTGAGGGGCAGGCTTGTGCATTCGTTTCGTTACAGATTCACTAACTAATTTAAAGAAATATTAATGAAATTCAACAGTATTAATTTGTTTCCTTTAAATTAGTCTTAAAGGGTCAAATACTTAACTCGAGCACTCTGTAAAGCCGTGCTAATCCCAACCTTTCTTCACAGAGCCCTGGGGCAGGCTAAGCCTCCTATTAAGTTTGCAAAAAAGCTAACTTTTTTTTTTTTAATATGATTGTATTTGGTGGCCTGAATTTTGAACAAGGCTGAAAGCCAATTTATGTTTTAAAAAACATATAAGAAGATGGGCACAAAAAACAACCATGAAATTCTGTTTTTCATTTAATTACCATGAAAGTAATTATTAAGAGCAATATAAGTTTGCTAGACATGTTTCATTTAAATTTAAAATATTCAGTTAATACTGCTTTGATTAAAAGTGGAGACACTAGAACTCTTTGAGAGGTGGTTTAAATTCCTAACACATGGTGCTTTGTAGTCAATATCAGTTCATGTTGAATTAACAGGATCATATAATAAAGCCTTAATTATGAGACCTAATGGTGCAAAACAGTTATTATAATTTATGGAAAATTGACCATTAACTTCCAAAAAGAAAAAACTAAGTACAACTAATGCAGTCATTTAGAGACTATGCACAAATAGAACATTGAAACAAATGTTGTTAATAAGAAATGTGCTCATTTTTTGTGACAGAAAAATCAATCACATATCTACTCTTATATTCCTGCTTTCAATATCCTTTTGTCACAATGATAATACGGTGATATGTATAGTTTTATAAAATTGAGAATACAATATGTATGAAAGAAACAAATGCCTGTAATATACTGCAATAGAAAGACAGAACATTTGGCAGAACCTTTCCACTCAATACCTTGTTCTGGTGCCACTGCTTAAAAACTCATTTACATATATAATAACAAATTGTGCATCCCTTTTACATAAGTTTCACATGGAATACCTCGCCGGCCTAGCCAGGCTCCTGGAACTCAGTGCTAGACCGGAATTGAGTCCCAATCTGCTGCATCTTAAATAGGGTGCCGATTGAGGATGGTACAGGGGGTCATGTCGCCCTTTTACTATGTTGACTGCAATTTGATGAGGCACCTAGGTACACCACTTGTTTGGGGGTGCTATCTTCTGGAAGGAATGGGGGACTGAAATTGGAGTGTCCCCATTCCTCCCAGAAGGTAGCACCCGTGTAAGCACACTTCAAATAGAGCACCCGGCTGCAGCAATATGCCAATGAGCCAGCATTGCTCGGAGACACCACTTTTCTTTGAATATCTCGACAGATCATTGGACTGCAAGAAAGAAGAGGACAGTGAGGCAGTTTTCGACGGTCTGTCAATGCTTTGAATATTGGCGCCCTAAAGCAGCAAAAACCTGCTCTTAAAATTGATGTTTATCCTGAGAGGGAGGGTGGCTCAAACAGAACTTCCATCTCCCTCCGCCTTTTGTGTTAGAGAAACAAGTGACCCTTTATTTGAAAATGGGGAGTCTGCTATTTCAAATGCCCCCTGTAGTGTTTGTAAATCTAGGTGGTCTAGAAATATTTCTGAAAGTGAAACAAAATACATACAGTTTTCCCCCATTCATTACTAATTTTAATAAAGATTTCAAGAAGGTCAATAGTATAATACATAGACATTGGCATATCTTGAAAAATGACGAAATATTAAGGGATGCTATTCCCAATAGAGCAAGTATTATATATTGAAAGGCAAAAAAACTGAAAAACTTGGTGGCTTCATCCCTAATTAGGGGTATGAGACCACAATTACCTTTTGAAATTTATATGAAGGGTTTTTACTATTGTGGAAAATGTAAAGCATGTTATTAAACTAGGTTTTGTTTTTAAAAACCTTTTGTCAAGTAGCACTCAAAATGAATATAAAATCAAACAGTTTATAACCCGCAAAACCACTAATGTAGTGTATTTGCTTATATGTAGTGGTAAACGTCAACATTTTTAAAAATGAGTATACTAGAGCATAAGAATAAGATAGAGAAAGATAAAAAGTATCATGGGGTACCAATCCATTTCAACCAGTGTACAGAATACTAAAGAAATGCAAAAAGTTTTGTATGGATAGGGATAGAAAAGGTTTAGACAACTTGGAGGGGAGACCATTTGGAATCAGAACTTATAAAGAAAGAGATGAGATGAATTTTTAATTTGTGCACTTATGGTGATAATGGTTTAAACACAAGATATAAAAGTAACGTTTTTAATTAAATAACTCATAAAAAATTTAGAACAAAAAAAGTTTACATATTACACTTATATCTAACTTTTATTAATATTACATGTCAAAAAGTCTACTTCCAACATAAATATTTTATTTGTATTAAATTTAAGGCAAATAGTTAATTTATTTTACTGTTTGTATACAGTATATCTATTATGAGAGAATGTTCTCAAAGATATATTAAAATATATTAATTAACAATTAGGTAGATTATGAGTTTTGCGTTATGGCTTTTAACGCTGAAAAAATGTAAATTGCAGCATAATGGCAGTAACAATAGGATTTCAGTAGCTCTCATCCTGTTGGCTCTTTTGAACACCCAATAGGATTTCAGTAGCTCTCATCCTATTGGCTGATTTGAATTTGAAGAATCAAATCAGCCAATAGGAAAGCAAGGTACACCATTTTGAAATAGCAACCTTGCATTGAAGCTTCAGTGTACAGCTGGGACCGTATGAAGAGAAACTCCGCACTGGATGTCTTCGCCGCTCCGCTCCATGCCGCTGGAATGAAGATAGAAGACGCCCCCATGATGGATGAAGATGTTGCCACCTGGATGAAGACTTCTCGCCACCTGTATGGAGATGAATGTCCACAATTCAGCAACCATGAGTAGATATTGTAGGGTTAGTGTTAGGTATTTTTTTTATTTTTTAGGGTGTTTTTTTTTCAGATTAGGGTTTGGGCAATTTGAAAAAGAGCTGAATGCCCTTTTAAGGGCAATAAAAAAAGAGTTGAATGCTCTTTTAAGGGCAATGACCATACAAATGCCCCTTTAGGGGGCAATGGGTAGCTTAGGATTTTTTTAGAGTTAGGTTTTTTTCGGGGGTTGGTTGGGGTGAGGGATTTACTGCTGGGGGTACTTTGTATTTTTTTTAAAGGTAAAAAAGCTGTTTAACTTAGGACAATGCCCTACAAAAGGCAGTTTTAAGGGCTATTTGTAGTTTATTGTAGGTTAGGGGGTGTTTTTATTTTGGGGGGCTTTTTTATATTTATAGGGCTTTTAGATTAGGTATAATTGTTTTTATTTTTGATAATTTAGTTTATTATTTTTTGTAAGTTTAGTGCTTTTTATTTTTCGTAATTTAGTGTTTATTATTTTTTGTAATTTTAGATTTTTTAATTATTCTCGTAGTGAGGTTTTTTTAAATTTGTCATTTAGATTTTTTTAATTGGTAGTTTTTTTTATTCTATTAGAATAGTTATGTTACGTTAATTTATAGTTTAATGTTCAGTTTATTTTTATTTCACAAGTAAGTTTTATTTATTTAAATATAGTTATATTGTAATTTTAATTTAAAGTTAGGGGGGTGTTAGGTTTAGGGGTTAATAGTTTAATTTAGTGTTTTGTGATATGGGGGGGCGGTGGTTTAGGGGTTTATAGGTTTATTTAGATGCAGAGATGTGGGAGGCCGGAGGTTTAATAGGTTTATTTAGTGGCAGCGATGTCGGGGATCGGCGGAATAGGGGTTAATAACTTGTATTTGTGTCGGCAATGTCGGGAGCAGCAGATTAGGGGTTAATAACTTTATTTAGGTGCCGGCGATGTTGGGGCGGCAGATTAGGGGTGTTTAGAATTGAGGTTTATGTCAGGGTGTAAGGTTTAAACTTAACTTTTTTTTCCCATAGACATAAATTGGGCTGCGTTACGGAGAGTTTTCATTCCGCGATCGCAGGTGTTAGTTTTTTTTCTAACACTCTCTCCCCATTGATGTATATGGGGGAAAGCGTGCATGAGCATGTCAAAGCAGCCCTTGGATTTTGTGCGGTATGGCCACCATATCGCACGCACAAGGAGGCTTTTCAGTAACTTGTAATGGCAGCGCTATGGAGAGTGAAATAACGCAACTTTTTTGGCGTTAGTTTCGCATCCTGTTTAGCGCAAAACTCGTAATCTAGGTGTTTATTATTTTTTGTCTATCTCTCAGTGATAATTTTATATATAGCTTTGTGGGAAGTTATATAACAATGGGACACTTGCTTATTTGGACACAGAGCATTATACTCACGCCGGACTCATTCAGATGGTGGCTATCACTGCAAAAAATAGAATAGCAGTTCTCAATCCTTAGCAATATGAGAAATGTGATTGATCCTAAAACACACGTGATTAGCAACGGACTTGATAGGAAACTTGTGCATTTTTGAGGACTAATAATGTGCTATGTTTTCTTCCCCCTAACTACTGTTATCGAATTATTTGAATAATTTGAGTATATCAAAATCATCATCCTCTCCATCAGATAATGACTTCTCTTGTTTTGTAGTATCTTGACTAAAGAAGAATTCAGTGTAATTGTGCACCAATTTCTTACTGGAGTTCTTTAGATTCTTGTTACAGTATATGGGACCAAATCATATAAAGTATCCAACTTGTGACGTCTATCTTGCCAACACAGGACTCTATCTTCTACAGCAAAAAAAATCAGTTTTTTTATGATAGTATTTATCTGCATAAGCTTTAATCTTGGCTTTAGCATGACTGTCTTTTGTATCAAGTCCTTGGTGAGTCTCTCTGTTAGTGAATCATTTATATCTAGGTTTTAAATCCGAAGTTTGCTATTGAATAACAGCTCTGCAGGCAATATGCCAGTAGTGCAGAGTTGAGTTGATCGATAGCCTCTCAGAAAATAGCTGAAGTTGTCCTTAGAAATTTCCCCATAGAACGCTTTAATTTTTCATTCAATTTAATAAAAATGGGGTACCATTATCCGCTTTAACAATTTTAGGAATTCCCAATAAAGAGGAAGTTTTGCCTAAAGCAGGAATAACTGAAGCTGAGGATTTTGAGCTTCTACTTCTACTAGCGGGTATCTTGAATATTCGTCTATAACCCCCATCAAGTAGTCTCCATTAGGTAATGGGCCAAAAAAATCAATACTCACTTTGCATCATGGTGCTTTAGGCAACACAGACATTTTTTATAGGTTCTTTATGAGCTCCTGGACTTTTGGCTTGACACTCAATAGAACTTCTCACCAACTTTTCTGCTTGTTGATCTATTGATGGAAACCACACCTTTTATCTTAATAAACTTTTCATTGTAACTATACCTTGGTGAGCTTCATGTGCTAACGATAATACTTGTTGTAAACATGTTGGAATAATTATTTGATTACCTCATAGGATAATGCTGTTATTATTATTCACTGTGAGCTCTTTGCTAAACCTTGCAAAAGACTTTGTCAGACAGCTGTGTACCATTTACCATTTTGAATTAATACAGTAAGTTTTTGCAGGATAAGTTAATGTTGCTTGTTGTATTTCTCATACACTCAATGCTTTAGGTACAGCATGATTAGTAACAAAATGAATATATTATTCTGCAACCATGAAACTTTGAGAACTTGTGAGTGAACCTGCTGATATAGGATGTCGAAACATACAGTATAGGACCAGATTATTAGTAGAGCGCTATTGCGCTAGAAGTAAACATTTTGCACTCATCGGGTGCGCTGGTATTACTAGTTGAAAGTAAAAAGTTATCACTCTCTTGCTAACTCGATGCTCGCAAAAAGCCGAACTTTCAATATCGCGTGTATGATAACCTATTGCCCCAAGACAATGGAGTGAAAAAAGTGAAAAAAATCCTAACAACCTTCTCGATGCAAACGTGATCACATATTCTCATGTGAAATTTGAATATTTCACATTACAATGTTCTCCACATAGCTGAATATATTCTATTTATTCATTAAAACATATTTATATATATATATATATATATATATATATATATATATATATATATATATATACTGTATATATATATTTTTTATATATATATATATATATATATACACACACATATATATATATATATATATATATAATTCAAGTAAAGAATAAGCACTCTTTAACCCCAGGTTGAGGTAA
The DNA here is from genome assembly GCF_027579735.1 of Bombina bombina. Taxonomy (NCBI): domain Eukaryota; kingdom Metazoa; phylum Chordata; class Amphibia; order Anura; family Bombinatoridae; genus Bombina; species Bombina bombina. Next base: position 422,474,455 of record NC_069501.1, on the reverse strand, counting down.
GCATATACCAGGGTGCATGTGTCAGATATAAACAGTCCAGAGCAAAGACAGCACTCACTGGATTTAAGTAAAAAATAACTTTTATTGAAAAAAAGTTAAAAGCATAGTCCCATGACGTTTCAGTGTCCACAGACACCTTTGTCAAATGGCATCACCCAGCTTGAGGACCGTTGTATAATCCTGACATCCAGGAGCCGTAATCGATGCAGCATTAACTTTTGCTTAAGCTTATGCCTATGTTGTCAGTGGTTACCATGGATACTTGTGATGTCTGGGAGGTGTGGCTGGACTGTTGTTACTGTTGTTAGTGGTTTTTATGACCACCGAGCCTAGAGGTACGGTTGATTTGTACCCATTTACTTACCTTTCAGTGCGGCCTGTTCCACTTTCGTGCAGCACAGAGGAGCCTATTATCTGGGGGAGGATGAATATGGTGTGACGATGCATCACCGGGAATATTTGACAACATATATTTTTATTTTAAACACTTGTTATAACACGTTGTTTAGCCCATCACATAGAATTGGGCATTTTCATAATAATGATGTTTTTCTGGTAAACTTGGCCACCTGTATGTGTGGGTTCTCAGTTATTGCACACAATTTGTGTTGATTGGTTAACAACTAGGGGGAAGGGTTTACAGGTCTTTATAAGCTTGTTATTTGCACTATTGTATTGTCAGAAGAAGGGACGTTTGAGGTCGAAACGTCACAAATAAATAAGTTTCACAGATATCCAAAGTCCAGTAAGTGCTTCATTCTGTTTGCTGTTTATATTCCTCTCAAGAGCACCCTGGCAGTTGCAGGACGGTGGTGAGAGTGCACATATCTCTGAACTTTTTTACTTATATATATATATATATATATACACTGTGTGCAGAATTATTAGGCAAATGAGTATTTTGACCACATCATCCTCTTTATGCATGTTGTCTTACTCCAAGCTGTATAGGATCGAAAGCCTACTACCAATTAAGCATATTAGGTGATGTGCATCTCTGTAATGAGAAGGGGTGTGGTCTAATGACATCAACACCTTATATCAGGTGTGCATAATTATTAGGCAACTTCCTTTCCTTTGGCAAAATGGGTCAAAAGAAGGACTTGACAGGCTCAGAAAAGTCAAAAATAGTGAGATATCTTGCAGAGGGATGCAGCACTCTTAAAATTGCAAAGCTTCTGAAGCGTGATCATCGAACAATCAAGCGTTTCATTCAAAATAGTCAACAGGGTCGCAAGAAGCGTGTGGAAAAACCAAGGCGCAAAATAACTGCCCATGAACTGAGAAAAGTCAAGCGTGCAGCTGCCAAGATGCCACTTGCCACCAGTTTGGCCATATTTCAGAGCTGCAACATCACTGGAGTGCCCAAAAGCACAAGGTGTGCAATACTCAGAGACATGGCCAAGGTAAGAAAGGCTGAAAGACGACCACCACTGAACAAGACACACAAGCTGAAACGTCAAGACTGGGCCAAGAAATATCTCAAGACTGATTTTTCTAAGGTTTTATGGACTGATGAAATGAGAGTGAGTCTTGATGGGCCAGATGGATGGGCCTGTGGCTGGATTGGTAAAGGGCAGAGAGCTCCAGTCCGACTCAGACGCCAGCAAGGTGGAGGTGGAGTACTGGTTTGGGCTGGTATCATCAAAGATGAGCTTGTGGGGCCTTTTCGGGTTGAGGATGGAGTCAAGCTCAACTCCCAGTCCTACTGCCAGTTTCTGGAAGACACCTTCTTCAAGCAGTGGTACAGGAAGAAGTCTGCATCCTTCAAGAAAAACATGATTTTCATGCAGGACAATGCTCCATCACACGCGTCCAAGTACTCCACAGCGTGGCTGGCAAGAAAGGGTATAAAAGAAGAAAATCTAATGACATGGCCTCCTTGTTCACCTGATCTGAACCCCATTGAGAACCTGTGGTCCATCATCAAATGTGAGATTTACAAGGAGGGAAAACAGTACACCTCTCTGAACAGTGTCTGGGAGGCTGTGGTTGCTGCTGCACGCAATGTTGATGGTGAACAGATCAAAACACTGACAGAATCCATGGATGGCAGGCTTTTGAGTGTCCTTGCAAAGAAAGGTGGCTATATTGGTCACTGATTTGTTTTTGTTTTGTTTTTGAATGTCAGAAATGTATATTTGTGAATGTTGAGATGTTATATTGGTTTCACTGGTAAAAATAAATAATTGAAATGGGTATATACAGGGAGTGCAGAATTATTAGGCAAATGAGTATTTTGACCACATCATCCTCTTTATGCATGTTGTCTTACTCCAAGCTGCATAGGCTCGAAAGCCTACTACCAATTAAGCATATTAGGTGATGTGCATCTCTGTAATGAGAAGGGGTGTGGTCTAATGACATCAACACCCTATATCAGGTGTGCATAATTATTAGGCAACTTCCTTTCCTTTGGCAAAATGGGTCAAAAGAAGGACTTGACAGGCTCAGAAAAGTCAAAAATAGTGAGATATCTTGCAGAGGGATGCAGCACTCTTAAAATTGCAAAGCTTCTGAAGCGTGATCATAAAACAATCAAGCGTTTCATTCAAAATAGTCAACAGGGTCGCAAGAAGCGTGTGGAAAAACCAAGGCGCAAAATAACTGCCCATGAACTGAGAAAAGTCAAGCGTGCAGCTGCCAAGTTTGGCCATATTTCAGAGCTGCAACATCACTGGAGTGCCCAAAAGCACAAGGTGTGCAATACTCAGAGACATGGCCAAGGTAAGAAAGGCTGAAAGACGACCACCACTGAACAAGACACACAAGCTGAAACGTCAAGACTGGGCCAAGAAATATCTCAAGACTGATTTTTCTAAGGTTTTATGGACTGATGAAATGAGAGTGAGTCTTGATGGGCCAGATGGATGGGCCCGTGGCTGGATTGGTAAAGGGCAGAGAGCTCTAGTCCGACTCAGACGCCAGCAAGGTGCAGGTGGAGTACTGGTTTGGGCTGGTATCATCAAAGATGGGCTTGTGGGGCCTTTTCGGGTTGAGGATGGAGTCAAGCTCAACTCCCAGTCCTACTGCCAGTTTCTGGAAGACACCTTCTTCAAGCAGTGGTACAGGAAGAAGTCTGCATCCTTCAAGAAAAACATGATTTTCATGCAGGACAATGCTCCATCACACGCGTCCAAGTACTCCACAGCGTGGCTGGCAAGAAAGGGTATAAAAGAAGAAAATCTAATGACATGGCCTCCTTGTTCACCTGATCTGAAACCCATTGAGAACCTGTGGTCCATCATCAAATGTGAGATTTACAAGGAGGGAAAACAGTACACCTCTCTGAACAGTGTCTGGGAGGCTGTGGTTGCTGCTGCACGCAATGTTGATGGTGAACAGATCAAAACACTGACAGAATCCATGGATGGCAGGCTTGTGAGTGTCCTTTCAAAGAAAGGTGGCTATATTGGTCACTGATTTGTTTTTGTTTTGTTTTTGAATATCAGAAATGTATATTTGTGAATGTTGAGATGTTATATTGGTTTCACTGGTAAAAATAAATAATTGAAATGGGTATATATTTGTTTTTTGTTAAGTTGCCTAATAATTATGCACAGTAATAGTCACCTGCACACACATATATCCCCCTAAAATAGCTAAAACTAAAAACAAACTAAAAACTACTTCCAAAAATATTCAGCTTTGATATTAATGAGTTTTTTGGGTTCATTGAGAACATGGTTGTTGTTCAATAATAAAATTAATCCTCAAAAATACAACTTGCCTAATAATTCTGCACTCCCTGTATTTGTTTTTTGTTAAGTTGCCTAATAATTATGCTCAGTAATAGTCACCTGCACACACAGATATCCCCCTAAAATAGCTATAACTAAAAACAAACTAAAAACTACTTCCAAAACTATTTAGCTTTGATATTAATGAGTTTTTTGGGTTCATTGAGAACATGGTTGTTGTTCAATAATAAAATTAATCCTCAAAAATACAACTTGCCTAATAATTCTGCACTCCCTGTATATATATATATATATATATATATATATATATATATATATATATATATATGTATAAAAATTTATATATATAATGGAAAAGCAATATTTAGGCCTCCACGTAATCTAGCCCTATATATTATAACATACCAGCAAAAACCATACCCTCCACAATTCATAGACAAAAGTGAGTCTCCTTATTTGAAAACAACTCTTTTAAATGAGTGTTTCTGTGTTTGTAACACTGCCAGATGTTTGTCTATTTTAGAGTTTGTGGCAATTTTTAAGAGGCTTGTATTACTCCTTCACTTTGAATATATGTCCCGAGACCCCTAATTTGGAAGAGTAAGGTCCCATGATTCAAATAAGGACTTTCAAATGCTTATAGCTATGAAGTGATTGTCATCGTAATAATGATAGGAATGGTAGCCACTAGCCTTATGCTGTTGTGTTGTTGATGTTAAAGGGATACTAAACCCAATTTTCTTATTTCATTATTCAGATAGAGCATGCAATTTTAAGCAACTTTCTAATTTACTCCTATTTTAAATTTGTCTTCCTTCTCTTGGTATCTATATTTGAAAAAGCAGGCATGAAAGCAAGTTATTTTCTACATATGCTAGGTATGTTTTGAAAAAAACCAAGGTATAATTTGCATGGATACCTCAGAGAAAAAGTAATTTTTTTTGTGAAAGCGCAATGAGGGCCAGACAACTAAAAATAGCTCCTGTACAGGGGTGTGAATTTAGCACAGCAGCAAAGTGGTTAAGGCAAATTTTAAACATGAAATAAAGCCCTGCCCCACAGATGGGCAATGTGATTTATGCATGGCTATTACTATATATATATACAGTATCTCACAAAAGTGAGTGCACCCCTCACATTTTTGTAAATATTTTATTATATCTTTTCATGTGACAACACTGGAGAAATTACACTTTGCTACAATGTAAAGTAGTGAGTGTACAGCCTGTATAACAGTGTAAATTTGCTGTCCCCTCAAAATAACAACACACAGCCATTAATGTCTAAACTGTTGGCAACAAAAGTGAGTACACCCCTAAATGAAAATGTCTAAATTGGGCCCAATTAGCCATTTTCCCTCCCCGGTGTCATATGACTTGTTAGTGTTAGAAGGTCTCAGGTGTGAATGGGGAGCAGGTGTGTTAAATTTGGTGTTATCGCTCTCACACTCTCTCATACTGGTCACTGGAAGCTCAACATGGCACCTCATGGCAAATAACTCTCTGAGGATCTGAAAAAAGAATTGTTGTTCTACATAAAGATGGCCTAGGCTATAAGAAGATTGCCAAGACCCTGAAACTGAGCTGCAGCACGGTGGGCAAGACCATACAGCAGTTTCACAGGACAGGTTCCACTCAGAACAGGTCTCGCCATGGTCGATCAAAGAAGTTGAATGCACATGCTCAGCGTCATATCCAGAGGTTGTCTTTGGGAAATAGACGTATGAATGCTGCCAGTATTGCTGCAGAGGTTGAAAGGATGGGGGTCAGCCTGTCATACACCGCACACTGCATCAAATTGGTCTGAATGGCTGTCGTCCCAGAAGGAAGCCTCTTCTAAAGATGATGCACAATAAAGTCTGCAAACAGTTTGCTGAAGATAAGCAGACAAAGGACATGGATTACTGGACCCATGTCCTGTGGTCTGATTAGACCAAAATAAACTTATTTGGCTCAGATGGTGTCAAGCGTGTATGGTGGCAACCAGGTGAGGAGTGCAAAGACAAGTGTGTCTTGCATAAAGTCAAGCATGGTGGTGGGAGTGTCATGGTCTGGGCCTGCATGAGTGCTGCCAGCACTGGGGAGCTACAGTTCATTGAGGGAACCATGAATGCCAACATGTACTGTGACATACTGAAGCAGAGCATGATCCCCTCCCTTCGGAGACTGGGCCAAAGGGCAGTATTCCAACATAATAACAACCCCAAACACACCTCCAAGACAACCACTGCCTTGCTAAAGAAGCTGAGGGTAAAGGTGATGGACTGGCCATGCATGTCCCCAGACCTAAACCCTATTGAGGATCTATGAGGCATCCTCAAACAAAAGGTGGGGGAGCTCAAGGTCTCTAACATCCACCAGCTCTGTGATGTCGTCATGGAGTAGTGGAAGAGGACTCCAGTGGAAACCTGTGAAGCTCTGGTGAACTCCATGCCCAAGAGGGTTAAGGCAGTGCTGGAAAATAATGATGGCCACACAAAATATTGACACTTTGGGCCCAATTTCGACATTTCCACTTAGGGGTGCACTCACTTTTGTTGCCAACGGTTTAGACATTAATGGCTGTGTGTTGAGTTATTTTGAGGGGACAGCAAATTTACACTGTTACACAGGCTGTACACTCACTACTTTACATTGTAGCAAAGTGTCATTTCTTCAGTGTTGTTACATGAAAGATAAAATAAAATATTTACAAAAATGTGAGTGGTGTACTCACTTTTGTGAGATACTATATATATATATATATATATATATATATATATAAATATGCAAAATAACAGAGGTGTAGTTCAGAGGAAGTAGGATACTCACACGGTAACAAGGGGCTGCTTCGGCGTCTCTCCTGAAACCAAAATACTGCCTAACACAAAGCTAGCAGTCAATATAAGCAACAAAAACAAAGTTCCCCTTAAAAATGTTAACAAAGGGGAGGTAAGTATGCAAATTGAGGGCACAGTACTGCTACAGAGTTAAAGTATAAAACATACCTTTATTGAAAAAAATTAAAACAATCACAGCAGACAAAAAGATGGCAGTGACCTAGGAGCATAGGTACTATCGGAGGGTGACGTCATCTGACGCGTTTCACGCCCTTCGGGCGCCTTTTTATATCTTAATACTACAGGTTTAGGTACCTCTTCTACACCTTAAACGTGATTCTTTTAATTTTTCTCAATAAAGGTATGTTTTATACTTTAATTTTTTATACTTTAATTCCATAGCAGTACTGTGCCCTCAATTTGCATGCTTACCTCACCTTCGGTAACATCTGTAAGGGAAATTTGTTTCTGTTGCTTTTATATATATATATATATATATATATATATATATATATATATATATATATATATATATATATATATATATATATATATATCCACATCAATGTGCAACACTATGTACATGGGTAACTCAAAATATCAGATTAACTTTGTCCATGCACTCATATACTGAAATAAATTAGAACCACCATCCACCGAGTACATCCTCATATTACATGTTTTAAAAGTATTATATATGTTTGCTGCTTTTGATTTCCCTATACTTTGTTTGCATATACTTGACCGCATATATCTCTCACTGCAAATTATTTTAACTGCTGTGCTGTTACAGTAAAATTATACAGTACAGGATGAACCTAATAAACCCCATATTTAAAACAGCTTTTCAGGGCCCATCAAAATATACATTTAAACATTATATAGCCTATCTGTTGCTGAAAAGAATTTAAATGTGTATCCCATTTTTTGTATTTGTTTTGCTTTTCATCTATAAATAACAAAACAAAACAATTTAAAAAAAAAAAATAATAATTGAAAAATAAAGTTTTCCTCATCCAAATGTGCATTAGTTTAGTTACAAATGCAAATTCTTTAATGAAACAAGGATGTTTTTTTTCGTTTTCATGAAAGGAATGTCCAAACGAATGCACCAAGAAGTTTAAATAAAATGAATAAACACTGATTGCTAATGTGCACTTGTATTACAAATTTACAGCAATGCAATCTCGTGTTCGCATTGCGCTCACAAGAGCCTCATTCTCATATGGGAGCCTCATTCTGATGCCGTCACAGACGCCTTCAGAACCTCGCTCAGCAAAGATGTAAGTAGCGCAGCTATGGGAAGCAGTTAGTAAATATATATGACTATATACATAAATATTTATGTAATAACATAAAGTAACAGCACCACTCTGATTATGTCAAACAAGGTCAAAGATCTTCTTAAGATAATTTTATATGAAAGTTATTTCATGTTTGAGGACACCTTCTATGTCCAAACTAGGGGTACAGCAATGCTCTCAAATGTTGCCCCCACATATGCTAATTTACTTGTGGGACAATTTAAGGAATTGAATGTATATGGGGAGGACATGTATAAGAACCATGTATTATGTTGGAATCACTATATACTGTAGATGACATATTCTTTGTATGGACAGGCAATGCCGATTCCCTAGAGAATTTTGTAAAGAATCTGAACTCAAAAACTAGTTATCTGAAATTTACAATGTAGAGTTATACTGAAAGTGTGAGTTTTTTTAGATACAATGATTACTAGGAATGGAGATACACTGGGTTGTGATATATTCAGTAAAGCAAGAGATTGTAACAATTTCCTTACCTTTGACAGTTTTGATTCCCCAATAATGATTAAAAGTTTAACTTAAAGCTAAAAGGATTGTCTCTGACCGTCTCAAAGACCAACTTACGTTAGACGAAATGGCTAATAAATTTCGAGCAAGGGGTTATCCAGAGTGAATTGTGAAAGACAATTTAGAAAGAGTACAGCAAATAGACAAAGCCTATTATCATCCTGACAACAAGAAAAGAGAAACTTCTCTGTCCCATTGGTAACACAGTATGGTTTCCATAGTAGGAAATTAAGATCTATGATAGAAAAACATTGGTATTTCCTCAAAGAAGATATCCAGTTATTAGAAACATTTAAATATAACCCACTTTTATCTTACAAAAGGAATATGAACCTCGGGATGATTTTTTTAGGTGGATTTGGGCTCTACAAATCCAACCCATCCCCTACAGAAGAAGGGTGTTTTTCCTATGTAACACATCCAAATACTGGGAGAAAGATTTGAATTAAAAATAAATATTTATGTAATTCCAAGTATGAAATATATATGTGATCAAATGCCCATGTGAGTGGGCCTATGTGGGGGAGACTACACAGGGTGTGAGGAATTGTATTAGACAACACAAGACAGCCATAGGTAATCTGGATGTAGATGCACCGGTAGCACACCATTTTATCACAGAATCACACAATAAAAGCCAATAAAGGTTCCAAATTGTTGATGATGTGACCCCTCTTAGGAGAGAGGGAGATAGACAGAAACTTCTTTTAAAAAAGAAGGCTCAGTAGATTAGAAAATGGGATACCTTATCTCCCAGGGGTATAAATAGGGATATACCTTGGGGACATTTTCTGTGAATACATATTATGATGTTTATGATACTGTAAAGGACCATGCATATATACCAGTGGAATTTTGGATGCTGCACGATTACTTTGATATACAAGTAGATTTGGATGGCTAAGTAAATATGTCCACTTTAGGGCAATTGGAGTCCATTACAGTATACATAAGGAATAATATTATATTGTGAGTATTGAACAATATTATCAGTACATTGTTCTTGGGCCAGTTGATTGTCTATTAGAAGTTACCCTGGGAATATATGAAACTAATAATGTACAGTAATATAGCTGCAAATAATCTATTTTTTATCATGCATTAATGTATAACTGCTGTGTTTGAAATGTCCACCTTAAATACAGAGAGATGGTATTAATGATGATCATGTGTATGGAAGGTATGTGTGACTCATCCAATCAAAATAATGATACAGACTATTTGAGGGGGTGGATACAGACATCACATATACTCCTTGAAAAAGGGCGGAGTCCTGAAACATGCGTCAGAGTTTGTTTCTGATGTCATCATCTCACCAGAACCTGTGCTCTTGATTAACTTGTTGTCCTCTCGCTGGGATACCTTGGAAATTCATATGGCTGAACTACACTGCAGGATTGTTTGCATGCATGATCGCAGTATCTTCAAGGCAATCACCACATACAATGGTGATGGCTCAAGGTTCCAGTTGATAGGCTGGCTCTCGAAGCTGTTAACACAAACAACCACAAGTATTAAACATGTACCTCTTGAAATACATTTTAACCTTAAGCACCCGTTACATTAGCTGGGATATAGACACTCACAGTAAATATGCAATGACATGCAATTTATTTCAGCAAGCGGTGAACTGAGTGGGAAAGCTTATTATATCAGATAAGTGCACAGGCATACCAGTGTTTAAAGGCTCAGGAGGAGAGGACTTCACTTTATGTGAGACATATTTTAAAGCTTTTACACCAACTGTGGATTATATTGGCTGAAGTGATCATTATGTTTTGACATCATTCTGAGACTATGGCCTCTAGTTATCAAGCCGTCAACTGCAAATATGCTGGAATTCCGCAGCGTATTTGTGGCGAGCCTGATTCACCTTAGTTATCAAACCCTACAGACCGGCAAAAGTAGAATATAGTGACGTAATATATGATCCGCCAGACTCAGTCCGACACAGATCGAAGCTTACGTCACTACAGATGTTCCGAATGCAAGTTCGGCACTATCTGACTGCTTTTGGAAGTTATCAAATTTCTACCAGGTGCGCTCCACACTTTTCCGGCCCAGCGTACCTGGTTTTCAATCAGCCGCCCTGGAGGCGGTGGATGCCATAGGAATCAATGGGAGTCTGAAAGCAGCGAAAGTTCATGTTCGCTGCTGCCCGATATCCCATTGATTCCTATGGGAATGTCTACACCTAACACCCTAACATGTACCCCGAGTCTTAACACCCCTAATCTGCCCCCCCTACACCTCCGCCACCTACATTATACTTATTAACCCCTAAACCGCCACGACTAAATAAAGTGTTTAACCCCTAAACCACCGCTCCTGGACCCCGCCGCCACCTACATTATATTTATTAACCCCTAATCTGTTGCCCCTACACCACTGCCACCTACATTATATTTATTAACCCCTAAACCGCTGCCCCAACGTCGCCGCCACTATATTAAAGTTATTAACCCCTAAACCTAAGTCTAACCCTAAACACCCACTAACTTAAATATAATTTAAATAAATCTTAATAAATATTCTTAGCATTAAATAAATAATTCCTATTTAAAATGAAATACCTGTAACATAAACCCTAAGCTAGCTACAATATAACTAATAGTTACATTGTAGATATCTCAGGGTTTATTTTTATTTTACAGGCAAGTTTGTATTTATTTTAACTAGGTAGAATAGTTATTAAATAGTTATTAACTATTTAATAGCTACCTAGTTAAAATAAATACAAAAGTACCTGTAAAATAAAACATAACCTAAGTTACAATTACACCTAACACTACACTATAATTAAATTAATTACCTAAATTAAAATAAATTAATTACAATTAAATAAAATTAACTAAAGTACAAACCCCCCCCACTAAATTACAGAAAATAATAAAATAATTACAAGAATTTTACACTAATTACACCTAATCTAATCCCCCTAATAAAATAAAAAAGCCCCCCAAAATAATAAAAAGCCCTACCCTATACTAAATTACAAATAGCCCTTAAAAGGGCTTTTTGCGGGGCATTGTCCCAAAATAATCAGCTATTTTACCTGTAAAAAAAATACGATACCCCCCAACATTAAAACCCACCACCCACACACCCAACCCTACTCTAAAACCCACCCAATCCCCCCTTAAAAAAACCTAACACTAACCCCCTGAAGATCACCTTACCGGGAGAAGTCTTCACCCAACCGGGCCAAAGTCCTCAACTAAGTCGAGCAGAAGAGGTCCTCCAGATGGGCAGAAGTCTTCATCCAGACGGCATCTTCTATCTTCATCCATCCCGAGCGGAGCGGGTCCATCTTCAAGACATCCAACGCGGAGCATCCTTCCAGGCCGACGACTACCCGACGAATGAATATTCCTTTAAATGACGTCATCCAAGATGGCGTCCCTTGAATTCCGATTGGCTGATAGAATTCTATCATCCAATCGGAATTAAGGTAGGAAAAATCCTATTGGCTGATGCAATCAGCCAATAGGATTGAGCTCACATTCTATTGGCTTTTCCAATCAGCCAATAGAATGCGAGCTCAATCCTATTGGCTGATTGGATCAGCCAATAGGATTAAACTTCAATCCTATTGGCTGATTGCATCAGCCAATAGGATTTTTCCTACCTTAATTCCGATTGGCTGATAGAATTCTATCAGCCAATCGGAATTCAAGGGACGCCATCTTGGATGACGTCATTTTAAGGAATATTCATTCGTCGGGTAGTCGTCGGCCTGGAAGGATGCTCGTATGATGATTGTATTCCCCTCCTGGGACTCCCTTTCACGAGAGCTTGTACACAAATGAGTGGTTTAATTTCATCTGTTAAGCCTCTGTACAGCTCTAACAATCGGGAGCGTGATAACCGCTTGAAAGAGAAAGGTGCTGTATGTGCCCTGTAGCTGTTTTCCTAACAGTACTGCTTGTATCAAAGGAAAGTTTGTGTTCGCTAACTCCGGAGACTGTCTACAAGGTGAAGTGTGACATCAGAGAGAAAGGCTTAACAAATTAAATTAAACCACTTGTTTGTGTACAAGCTCCTGTGAAAGGGAATCCCAGGAGGAGAATACAAGCCGTATCCACCGTTCGAGTCACGTAAGCACCTACTTATGACTTTTTTGCATCTATACGGCCCGGCTGAAACCTTCAGTGCGGTGCAAACCGCGGTTGATTACCGGAATGAGTGAGCACTTATGTTGTGAACTATACATGTAAAAGTTCTTAACACTCAGCCTGGACACTTATTGGTTGGTGCTATTTTGGACTTTTTCAAAGATTAATTTTTTTTTTTTTTTTTTTTTTTTTTTCTTTTTTTTTTTTTTTTTTTTCTTTTCTTCCTATAAACAGCACAGTGTTTGGTATGTGTAAAAAATTATAATAATGACGAAAATAAATTGTGTGTAAAACAAGTGCTCAGGACAATTTGTGTATAATATTAGTGATACATTGAAATAATCAGATATCACAGATAAACAATGATATTTGTGGCGATTAGTAAAATATATAAAAAAAGTACTTATCAATGTCCCAAAAATTGCTGTGATGTAAAAAATAAGTGTCCAATCCTAATATGTGAACAGTGATGTGTTCAGGTGTTTGGCGTGCTCCTCTTGTGTCCCGCGGTGCGATGGGTCAGGGTGTCTAGAATGGAAGATAAACAAGGGGCGCCAACATAGTGTGAATCGTTCAAACAACAAATATAAAAGTGATGTGCAAAAAACTACTCACAAGGAAAGTGGCACCTTAAATGAATAAGGTGCGATAAAGCAGGCTGACATTCAAATTCCAGCAGTCAGTACGCTGGAGGTCTCACCCAGAGGACCTGTGGAATCCAGATAGGCGTCTAGAAAGTAGCACCCACGTTTTTCAGGGCCAATGGCCGGACCAGGTGAGCTGCAAGCTGATAGGTGTTCTCCTGCTGCACTCACGCCACCGAGACTTTTCTCCAAAAACGACAGTGTCAGTGTATGAAAGGTTCCGTGGTAAAAGTCCTGTTTCAAAAACAAGTGGATCGTGGAAAGAAGCAAAAATACCGGGTCGTGGTATAAAACAAACAGTATTTATTTTGCAACGCGTTTCTCAGTCTATTCCAGACCGTTTCATCAGGCATAATCATAGTTAACAATAGAGATCTATTTAAACCCACAGTGACCCGGAATTGAAACAAAAGGTCAACTCTATTAACAATGTTGCAATTGCAAAAACATTTAACTTTTGATACATTGTATAAATTGGTTTGAACAATTGTGACCACACAGATAACACTTAAATAAAAAGTATATAAAAAACCCTATTCGCAATTACCAAATATATCTGGAAAAAAATAAAATATCTCATAGTAAACTGGACATATATTAACATGTGTGTATATGTATATCTCATCTCCTGGTTGGATTCGAACCCAGGACCTAATGTGTGCTAGGCAATGGAAAAATCAAAAGGCTACCTTTATGTCTTGTTTGAATTTCTTGCAAAAAGGATTAGTATTGATACAAAATATATAAATTGATCTACATGTCTCACAATGTCTAGAAGATAATCTTATTTGGTCTTTTTAATAAATGACTCTAATTTTTAAAACCAAACTAAAAGGAATTTTCTTATAAATATAAAACTAAAAAAGAAATGTTCGTGACAAATGCTTACTATAAATAAGTGACATATAAAAATTGTAAAAAATATATATGTATATATATATTTTATTTTATGGCTCCACTGGACTTGAACTTGGGACCTTCTGTATGTTAAGCGAGCATGAAATTGATAAGGCTATCTTGAAGGGCTATTTTTATGTTATATATTGGAGCAGAAATATGTTAGGAATTATGTGATTAATAATATGTATATATATATTTGGGACTCCACTGGACTCGAACTTGGGACCTTTTGTATGTTAGGCGAACAAGAAATTGGTAAAGCTATCTTGAAAGTTTATGTTATATATTGGGGCGGAAATATATTTGGGAATTATGTTATTAATTGTTTCCAATCATATACAACAACCAAATAGACTAAAAAGTGTATCCAGAATGTATATAAACAATTGTAGGTGTATGTATTGATGAATAATCAAACATTCAAAAAGATGAAATGTGCAAAATAGTGTATCGTAGAAAATAATATAAATCAGGTATGTAAAATATAATATAATATGAAACTATATAGGTGCTTGGACTATTAGGTTTAGAACCGGATAGACAAGTGCATACATATACACAACTATGTGGACATGCTCATCATGGGCATATACACATAAATATAAGTGTATGGAAACATAACATATTCTATATGTGTCTAAATTGCATTAATGCAATATATTATTGAAGACTGACAAAGAAGAGAAAAAGAAATAAGAGAGATATAATGTAGTGGTATCAACATATGGTAGTGTTTGTTAATGTATATCAAAAAATATAAGAAAATATGATGTACTAGACCCTAAAAGCTAAATCTCATATTAGATATAAATGTAACCTGTATAAAAGTGATAATTTATGTGAAGGCTGCCAAATCTACATTGGCGTTTAAGCCTAATGGATACAAGGTTTTGAGTTTGTGTATCCAATATGTTTCTAATTGCCTGAGTTTAATCAGACGATCATAATCTGTGGAAGGTGGTACATGATCAATAGGGATAATTTTATAGATATCTGAACTCCCGTCGTGTATCGTTTCACAATGGTTGGGGACACTATGGTTGGTTTTAGTTTTTTTACAATTTTTACAATTTCGATGATGTTCACCCCAACGGGTACGGAGATTTCTAATAGTGCGCCCTACATACTGGATGCCACAAATACAATTAAGGAGATACACTATATATTTAGATTCGCAATTGAGACGATGTGTGATTTGATAAGTTAAACCAGTAATATTGGATTTAAAAGATTTTTGTGAAATTGTAAATTTGCACATGTTGCAACCTCTTTTGCCACATTTAAATGATCCATGGGAAGCTAAAAAGTTTAAAGTTTTGGTTTGTTTATTGGACCGAAATTGGCAATGTTTTACTCTTTTACTGGGGGCTAATTGATTCCTTAAAGTGGGAGCTCGTCTATATACAATTTTGGGTTTTTTACCGACTATATCTTTAAGGAAAGGATCCTTTTGGATAATGTTCCAATGTTTATGTAGTATGTTTCGAATTTTGTAGTGGTTGTTATTGTATTGTGTAATGAAAAGTGGTTCACAAACAACGTTGTTTGTGGATTTCTTTTTGGTTTGATTGTTGGTGCTATTTTGGACTTTTTCAAAGATTAATTCTCTATCTAGATTGCGTGCTTTTTTAAGACATTGATTTAGTAGATCTATAGGATAACCTTTGTCTACAAAGCGTTGGTAAAGAACCTTGCTTTGAATGTCAAAAGATTCTAAATTGGAGCAATTCCTGCGTATTCTCTTAAATTGGCTGTATGGGATGTTTCTTTTCCACCCTATATGGTGGTTACTAGAGAAGTCTAGATAGCTGTTGCTATCGACTTTTTTGAAAAAAGTCTGAGAAATGATGTTACCTTGATTATCCCAACTTAGTAATAGATCCAAGAATTCTATTGAAGATTTTTGTATATTAGCTGTGAAGGTTAAACCCATCTGATTCTGATTTAAATGTTCTATTAGTGTGTTAGCTAGCTCGTGGCTCCCTCTTAAAATAAAAATCAGGTCATCTATATAGCGGCCATAGTATACCAGGTTCGCCCAAAAGCTTGAGGAATAAATATATCGGTCTTCAAAGATTCCCATAAACAAATTTGCAAAGCTCGGGGCGAACCTGGTACCCATGGCCGTCCCCTTGACCTGTAGAAAAAATCTATCTTGAAAAATAAAATAATTGTGCTTGAGGATGTATTCTATTCCTTCCAATATAAATTCTTTTTGGATGTCTGGCATATATAGGTCCTTTTCCAAAAAGATGGAAACTGCATTAATACCCATGTTATGGCAAATGTTAGAATAAAGGGAGCCAACATCACAAGTGATCCAAATTAGATCATCGTTAGTAGAAATGTTTTTAAGTTGATATAGTAAATGTGTGCTATCTCTGATATAGGAGGGTAAAGTAACAACATATTTTTGTAAAAATTGATCTAAATAAAAAGATAAATTGTATGTGAGGTTACCAATGCCTGCTATAATGGGGCGTCCAGGTGGATTAACTTGATCTTTGTGGATTTTGGGCAGGTGGTAATAGTGTGCCACACTAGGATTTGTGACTTTGAGAAATTCTTTCTCTTCTTTATTTAGAATACCTGTGGATATGCCCTTTTGTATTAGTGTACTGTACCCTTTTAGGAAAATACTTGTTGGATTGAAAGAGATTTCCCTATAATATTCAGTGTCTGTTAAAATTCTATTGGCCTCTTTGAGATAATCTCCTAGATCTTGTAGGACAATACCACCGCCCTTATCTGCATCCTTGATTATCAGATTTTTATTGTTGGCTAGCATACGTAAAGCTGTTTGTTCGCTTTTGTGTAAATGGTACTGTTTTTTGTGATCTTTTGAAAGTTTTTCAAGATCCTCAATGACTGATCTTTGATATAATTCTATATAGTGGTTTGTTGAAAAAGATGGTGTAAATTGGGATTTTACCTTAATATCTGTATGAATATAATCATCAAATAAATGGGTAGTTAGGCTTTCTGTTTCTGCAAATATGACCTTCATATTCTTATTAGGGGTCATATTATTGACTAGTATAGTCTGTGTATTTTCAGGTTGTATATATTTTTGTTGTTTTAGTTTCTTTTGTGCAAAGAATTTCTGCAAGGATAGTTTCCTTGTAAATTTATTAACATCCACAAATAGATGATATAAGTTATGAGGATTGGGTGGGCAGTATGAAAGGCCTTTGTGGAGTACTCTTTTCTCATTAGTTGTTAGAATGTGCGATGATAAATTGAATATACCTTGTTCTAATTTGGATAATTTTTCTTTTTTGGCTGATAAACCCCTTCCTCTAGACCCTCTTGGTCTGAAGTGTACGGTCTTTTTCGTTGTTTTTCTACACTTAGGTTGCTGTTTGGAAAGGGATGTCTGTTGTGATTTTGGCCATTCTCTAAAAAAGAAGAGGAATGTTCATATGAGGTGCCTGGTGTGTTTTCTTCATCTGGCAAAGATGCTAAAATATTGAATCTATTTGTGTGTTCTAATGGATTGTTTGGTTTGAGTATATGCCCATGGGGTCTCTCCAAAAGTGTTCTATTAGGTTGTTGTGTATGATAATTTGTTGTAACCTGATTGTGAGAAGTAGGATGATTGGAATGAGGCCTGAAGCCATGCTGGGGTGAAAAATGTTGTTGATATGTGTTAGAATGGTTATCACGAAATTGACTCTGATATGTCCCTTGTGGATATTGTTGGGAATGTCTATTTGTGTTGGAGTAATGAGTTCTAGGTCCATAGTTATTACGGGGGTTTGGGGAATTGAATCTGTAATTCTCATTGTAGTGCGGTCTATAATTAGTATTGTAATTGTTATGTGTATTCCTGTAGGTTCTGTTTTGTTCTCTTCTATAGTTTCTATTGTGAACAGTCGTCCAATTTTCACCCTCTGTTTTGTGTGATGTATAAGAGTTTTTTTGTCCCTTGTTTTCTTCATTTGGATTATTAGAAAGTGTGAGTTTTTCTTTTTCAACTCTATTGAAAGTGTAAACTTGGTTATTATTATAATCTATTTGGTCCCTCTGTAATTTTTTGCTTTTACTCTGGACGATGTCATCTTGATATTTATCAGTGCGGTCAGTAATTTCTTTAAGAATTTTTTGATATTCAGGGTTATTAACATGTGATAATAGATCTTTTTGTATCTTTTCAATATTCTGACTGCATTCGTCAGTTAATTTTTGTCTATGTTCGATCAAAATTTTGATTAAACTAAAAGAACAATCATCCAAGGCTTTATACCAACTGTCTAATAAATCTTTGTCTTCCTTAAAAGAACAATGTTTCAAAATTCGTAAACCCCTAGGGATTTGTTTGATTTCTATATATTTTTCTAGAGTTTTTAAATCCCACCAATGGCGGTGTTCTTTCATAAGTTCCTCTTCTAACAGATGGAACAAATCTTTCATAGATTTCAAAATACTGGGGTCAGAGTAAGTTTCTAGAGTGACAGTGTTACCTTGCAAAATATAATTAGACCGTTTTTTGTTTCTGTCATCCCTAGATTGCATATTGGGATTGAAAGGTAATTGCTAGGTGTGTTAAATCAATGGGTTAATAAAAAATTATGAGTTGATGAAGAAAATTAAATTGCTAAATCCTAAAAATAGATGCTATATAGGTACTCACAATATATAGAAACTGAAATGGATATCAATAAAATATATGCACCTAGTAAAAAAGTTATTAAAATATTAAAATAAGCAAGCAATCCTAATTATTTTTTTTTTTTTTTTTTTCTTTTCTTCCTATAAACAGCACAGTGTTTGGTATGTGTAAAAAATTATAATAATGACGAAAATAAATTGTGTGTAAAACAAGTGCTCAGGACAATTTGTGTATAATATTAGTGATACATTGAAATAATCAGATATCACAGATAAACAATGATATTTGTGGCGATTAGTAAAATATATAAAAAAAGTACTTATCAATGTCCCAAAAATTGCTGTGATGTAAAAAATAAGTGTCCAATCCTAATATGTGAACAGTGATGTGTTCAGGTGTTTGGCGTGCTCCTCTTGTGTCCCGCGGTGCGATGGGTCAGGGTGTCTAGAATGGAAGATAAACAAGGGGCGCCAACATAGTGTGAATCGTTCAAACAACAAATATAAAAGTGATGTGCAAAAAACTACTCACAAGGAAAGTGGCACCTTAAATGAATAAGGTGCGATAAAGCAGGCTGACATTCAAATTCCAGCAGTCAGTACGCTGGAGGTCTCACCCAGAGGACCTGTGGAATCCAGATAGGCGTCTAGAAAGTAGCACCCACGTTTTTCAGGGCCAATGGCCGGACCAGGTGAGCTGCAAGCTGATAGGTGTTCTCCTGCTGCACTCACGCCACCGAGACTTTTCTCCAAAAACGACAGTGTCAGTGTATGAAAGGTTCCGTGGTAAAAGTCCTGTTTCAAAAACAAGTGGATCGTGGAAAGAAGCAAAAATACCGGGTCGTGGTATAAAACAAACAGTATTTATTTTGCAACGCGTTTCTCAGTCTATTCCAGACCGTTTCATCAGGCATAATCATAGTTAACAATAGAGATCTATTTAAACCCACAGTGACCCGGAATTGAAACAAAAGGTCAACTCTATTAACAATGTTGCAATTGCAAAAACATTTAACTTTTGATACATTGTATAAATTGGTTTGAACAATTGTGACCACACAGATAACACTTAAATAAAAAGTATATAAAAAACCCTATTCGCAATTACCAAATATATCTGGAAAAAAATAAAATATCTCATAGTAAACTGGACATATATTAACATGTGTGTATATGTATATCTCATCTCCTGGTTGGATTCGAACCCAGGACCTAATGTGTGCTAGGCAATGGAAAAATCAAAAGGCTACCTTTATGTCTTGTTTGAATTTCTTGCAAAAAGGATTAGTATTGATACAAAATATATAAATTGATCTACATGTCTCACAATGTCTAGAAGATAATCTTATTTGGTCTTTTTAATAAATGACTCTAATTTTTAAAACCAAACTAAAAGGAATTTTCTTATAAATATAAAACTAAAAAAGAAATGTTCGTGACAAATGCTTACTATAAATAAGTGACATATAAAAATTGTAAAAAATATATATGTATATATATATTTTATTTTATGGCTCCACTGGACTTGAACTTGGGACCTTCTGTATGTTAAGCGAGCATGAAATTGATAAGGCTATCTTGAAGGGCTATTTTTATGTTATATATTGGAGCAGAAATATGTTAGGAATTATGTGATTAATAATATGTATATATATATTTGGGACTCCACTGGACTCGAACTTGGGACCTTTTGTATGTTAGGCGAACAAGAAATTGGTAAAGCTATCTTGAAAGTTTATGTTATATATTGGGGCGGAAATATATTTGGGAATTATGTTATTAATTGTTTCCAATCATATACAACAACCAAATAGACTAAAAAGTGTATCCAGAATGTATATAAACAATTGTAGGTGTATGTATTGATGAATAATCAAACATTCAAAAAGATGAAATGTGCAAAATAGTGTATCGTAGAAAATAATATAAATCAGGTATGTAAAATATAATATAATATGAAACTATATAGGTGCTTGGACTATTAGGTTTAGAACCGGATAGACAAGTGCATACATATACACAACTATGTGGACATGCTCATCATGGGCATATACACATAAATATAAGTGTATGGAAACATAACATATTCTATATGTGTCTAAATTGCATTAATGCAATATATTATTGAAGACTGACAAAGAAGAGAAAAAGAAATAAGAGAGATATAATGTAGTGGTATCAACATATGGTAGTGTTTGTTAATGTATATCAAAAAATATAAGAAAATATGATGTACTAGACCCTAAAAGCTAAATCTCATATTAGATATAAATGTAACCTGTATAAAAGTGATAATTTATGTGAAGGCTGCCAAATCTACATTGGCGTTTAAGCCTAATGGATACAAGGTTTTGAGTTTGTGTATCCAATATGTTTCTAATTGCCTGAGTTTAATCAGACGATCATAATCTGTGGAAGGTGGTACATGATCAATAGGGATAATTTTATAGATATCTGAACTCCCGTCGTGTATCGTTTCACAATGGTTGGGGACACTATGGTTGGTTTTAGTTTTTTTACAATTTTTACAATTTCGATGATGTTCACCCCAACGGGTACGGAGATTTCTAATAGTGCGCCCTACATACTGGACGCCACAAATACAATTAAGGAGATACACTATATATTTAGATTCGCAATTGAGACGATGTGTGATTTGATAAGTTAAACCAGTAATATTGGATTTAAAAGATATTTGTGAAATTGTAAATTTGCACATGTTGCAACCTCTTTTGCCACATTTAAATGATCCATGGGAAGCTAAAAAGTTTAAAGTTTTGGTTTGTTTATTGGACCGAAATTGGCAATGTTTTACTCTTTTACTGGGGGCTAATTGATTCCTTAAAGTGGGAGCTCGTCTATATACAATTTTGGGTTTTTTACCGACTATATCTTTAAGGAAAGGATCCTTTTGGATAATGTTCCAATGTTTATGTAGTATGTTTCGAATTTTGTAGTGGTTGTTATTGTATTGTGTAATGAAAAGTGGTTCACAAACAACGTTGTTTGTGGATTTCTTTTTGGTTTGATTGTTGGTGCTATTTTGGACTTTTTCAAAGATTAATTCTCTATCTAGATTGCGTGCTTTTTTAAGACATTGATTTAGTAGATCTATAGGATAACCTTTGTCTACAAAGCGTTGGTAAAGAACCTTGCTTTGAATGTCAAAAGATTCTAAATTGGAGCAATTCCTGCGTATTCTCTTAAATTGGCTGTATGGGATGTTTCTTTTCCACCCTATATGGTGGTTACTAGAGAAGTCTAGATAGCTGTTGCTATCGACTTTTTTGAAAAAAGTCTGAGAAATGATGTTACCTTGATTATCCCAACTTAGTAATAGATCCAAGAATTCTATTGAAGATTTTTGTATATTAGCTGTGAAGGTTAAACCCATCTGATTCTGATTTAAATGTTCTATTAGTGTGTTAGCTAGCTCGTGGCTCCCTCTTAAAATAAAAATCAGGTCATCTATATAGCGGCCATAGTATACCAGGTTCGCCCAAAAGCTTGAGGAATAAATATATCGGTCTTCAAAGATTCCCATAAACAAATTTGCAAAGCTCGGGGCGAACCTGGTACCCATGGCCGTCCCCTTGACCTGTAGAAAAAATCTATCTTGAAAAATAAAATAATTGTGCTTGAGGATGTATTCTATTCCTTCCAATATAAATTCTTTTTGGATGTCTGGCATATATAGGTCCTTTTCCAAAAAGATGGAAACTGCATTAATACCCATGTTATGGCAAATGTTAGAATAAAGGGAGCCAACATCACAAGTGATCCAAATTAGATCATCGTTAGTAGAAATGTTTTTAAGTTGATATAGTAAATGTGTGCTATCTCTGATATAGGAGGGTAAAGTAACAACATATTTTTGTAAAAATTGATCTAAATAAAAAGATAAATTGTATGTGAGGTTACCAATGCCTGCTATAATGGGGCGTCCAGGTGGATTAACTTGATCTTTGTGGATTTTGGGCAGGTGGTAATAGTGTGCCACACTAGGATTTGTGACTTTGAGAAATTCTTTCTCTTCTTTATTTAGAATACCTGTGGATATGCCCTTTTGTATTAGTGTACTGTACCCTTTTAGGAAAATACTTGTTGGATTGAAAGAGATTTCCCTATAATATTCAGTGTCTGTTAAAATTCTATTGGCCTCTTTGAGATAATCTCCTAGATCTTGTAGGACAATACCACCGCCCTTATCTGCATCCTTGATTATCAGATTTTTATTGTTGGCTAGCATACGTAAAGCTGTTTGTTCGCTTTTGTGTAAATGGTACTGTTTTTTGTGATCTTTTGAAAGTTTTTCAAGATCCTCAATGACTGATCTTTGATATAATTCTATATAGTGGTTTGTTGAAAAAGATGGTGTAAATTGGGATTTTACCTTAATATCTGTATGAATATAATCATCAAATAAATGGGTAGTTAGGCTTTCTGTTTCTGCAAATATGACCTTCATATTCTTATTAGGGGTCATATTATTGACTAGTATAGTCTGTGTATTTTCAGGTTGTATATATTTTTGTTGTTTTAGTTTCTTTTGTGCAAAGAATTTCTGCAAGGATAGTTTCCTTGTAAATTTATTAACATCCACAAATAGATGATATAAGTTGTGAGGATTGGGTGGGCAGTATGAAAGGCCTTTGTGGAGTACTCTTTTCTCATTAGTTGTTAGAATGTGCGATGATAAATTGAATATACCTTGTTCTAATTTGGATAATTTTTCTTTTTTGGCTGATAAACCCCTTCCTCTAGACCCTCTTGGTCTGAAGTGTACGGTCTTTTTCGTTGTTTTTCTACACTTAGGTTGCTGTTTGGAAAGGGATGTCTGTTGTGATTTTGGCCATTCTCTAAAAAAGAAGAGGAATGTTCATATGAGGTGCCTGGTGTGTTTTCTTCATCTGGCAAAGATGCTAAAATATTGAATCTATTTGTGTGTTCTAATGGATTGTTTGGTTTGAGTATATGCCCATGGGGTCTCTCCAAAAGTGTTCTATTAGGTTGTTGTGTATGATAATTTGTTGTAACCTGATTGTGAGAAGTAGGATGATTGGAATGAGGCCTGAAGCCATGCTGGGGTGAAAAATGTTGTTGATATGTGTTAGAATGGTTATCACGAAATTGACTCTGATATGTCCCTTGTGGATATTGTTGGGAATGTCTATTTGTGTTGGAGTAATGAGTTCTAGGTCCATAGTTATTACGGGGGTTTGGGGAATTGAATCTGTAATTCTCATTGTAGTGCGGTCTATAATTAGTATTGTAATTGTTATGTGTATTCCTGTAGGTTCTGTTTTGTTCTCTTCTATAGTTTCTATTGTGAACAGTCGTCCAATTTTCACCCTCTGTTTTGTGTGATGTATAAGAGTTTTTTTGTCCCTTGTTTTCTTCATTTGGATTATTAGAAAGTGTGAGTTTTTCTTTTTCAACTCTATTGAAAGTGTAAACTTGGTTATTATTATAATCTATTTGGTCCCTCTGTAATTTTTTGCTTTTACTCTGGACGATGTCATCTTGATATTTATCAGTGCGGTCAGTAATTTCTTTAAGAATTTTTTGATATTCAGGGTTATTAACATGTGATAATAGATCTTTTTGTATCTTTTCAATATTCTGACTGCATTCGTCAGTTAATTTTTGTCTATGTTCGATCAAAATTTTGATTAAACTAAAAGAACAATCATCCAAGGCTTTATACCAACTGTTCCAAGGCTTTATACCAACTGTTCCAAGGCTTTATACCAAATTAATCTTTGAAAAAGTCCAAAATAGCACCAACAATCAAACCAAAAAGAAATCCACAAACAACGTTGTTTGTGAACCACTTTTCATTACACAATACAATAACAACCACTACAAAATTCGAAACATACTACATAAACATTGGAACATTATCCAAAAGGATCCTTTCCTTAAAGATATAGTCGGTAAAAAACCCAAAATTGTATATAGACGAGCTCCCACTTTAAGGAATCAATTAGCCCCCAGTAAAAGAGTAAAACATTGCCAATTTCGGTCCAATAAACAAACCAAAACTTTAAACTTTTTAGCTTCCCATGGATCATTTAAATGTGGCAAAAGAGGTTGCAACATGTGCAAATTTACAATTTCACAAAAATCTTTTAAATCCAATATTACTGGTTTAACTTATCAAATCACACATCGTCTCAATTGCGAATCTAAATATATAGTGTATCTCCTTAATTGTATTTGTGGCGTCCAGTATGTAGGGCGCACTATTAGAAATCTCCGTACCCGTTGGGGTGAACATCATCGAAATTGTAAAAATTGTAAAAAAACTAAAACCAACCATAGTGTCCCCAACCATTGTGAAACGATACACGACGGGAGTTCAGATATCTATAAAATTATCCCTATTGATCATGTACCACCTTCCACAGATTATGATCGTCTGATTAAACTCAGGCAATTAGAAACATATTGGATACACAAACTCAAAACCTTGTATCCATTAGGCTTAAACGCCAATGTAGATTTGGCAGCCTTCACATAAATTATCACTTTTATACAGGTTACATTTATATCTAATATGAGATTTAGCTTTTAGGGTCTAGTACATCATATTTTCTTATATTTTTTGATATACATTAACAAACACTACCATATGTTGATACCACTACATTATATCTCTCTTATTTCTTTTTCTCTTCTTTGTCAGTCTTCAATAATATATTGCATTAATGCAATTTAGACACATATAGAATATGTTATGTTTCCATACACTTATATTTATGTGTATATGCCCATGATGAGCATGTCCACATAGTTGTGTATATGTATGCACTTGTCTATCCGGTTCTAAACCTAATAGTCCAAGCACCTATATAGTTTCATATTATATTATATTTTACATACCTGATTTATATTATTTTCTACGATACACTATTTTGCACATTTCATCTTTTTGAATGTTTGATTATTCATCAATACATACACCTTCAATTGTTTAATTACATTCTGGATACACTTTTTAGTCTATTTGGTTGTTGTATATGATTGGAAACAATTAATAACATAATTCCCAAATATATTTCCGCCCCAATATATAACATAAACTTTCAAGATAGCTTTACCAATTTCTTGTTCGCCTAACATACAAAAGGTCCCAAGTTCGAGTCCAGTGGAGTCCCAAATATATATATACATATTATTAATCACATAATTCCTAACATATTTCTGCTCCAATATATAACATAAAAATAGCCCTTCAAGATAGCCTTATCAATTTCATGCTCGCTTAACATACAGAAGGTCCCAAGTTCAAGTCCAGTGGAGCCATAAAATAAAATATATATATACATATATATTTTTTACAATTTTTATATGTCACTTATTTATAGTAAGCATTTGTCACGAACATTTCTTTTTTAGTTTTATATTTATAAGAAAATTCCTTTTAGTTTGGTTTTAAAAATTAGAGTCATTTATTAAAAAGACCAAATAAGATTATCTTCTAGACATTGTGAGACATGTAGATCAATTTATATATTTTGTATCAATACTAATCCTTTTTGCAAGAAATTCAAACAAGACATAAAGGTAGCCTTTTGATTTTTCCATTGCCTAGCACACATTAGGTCCTGGGTTCGAATCCAACCAGGAGATGAGATATACATATACACACATGTTAATATATGTCCAGTTTACTATGAGATATTTTATTTTTTTCCAGATATATTTGGTAATTGCGAATAGGGTTTTTTATATACTTTTTATTTAAGTGTTATCTGTGTGGTCACAATTGTTCAAACCAATTTATACAATGTATCAAAAGTTAAATGTTTTTGCAATTGCAACATTGTTAATAGAGTTGACCTTTTGTTTCAATTCCGGGTCACTGTGGGTTTAAATAGATCTCTATTGTTAACTATGATTATGCCTGATGAAACGGTCTGGAATAGACTGAGAAACGCGTTGCAAAATAAATACTGTTTGTTTTATACCACGACCCGGTATTTTTGCTTCTTTCCACGATCCACTTGTTTTTGAAACAGGACTTTTACCACGGAACCTTTCATACACTGACACTGTCGTTTTTGGAGAAAAGTCTCGGTGGCGTGAGTGCAGCAGGAGAACACCTATCAGCTTGCAGCTCACCTGGTCCGGCCATTGGCCCTGAAAAACGTGGGTGCTACTTTCTAGACGCCTATCTGGATTCCACAGGTCCTCTGGGTGAGACCTCCAGCGTACTGACTGCTGGAATTTGAATGTCAGCCTGCTTTATCGCACCTTATTCATTTAAGGTGCCACTTTCCTTGTGAGTAGTTTTTTGCACATCACTTTTATATTTGTTGTTTGAACGATTCACACTATGTTGGCGCCCCTTGTTTATCTTCCATCTCCGAGGTATGCCTGTATATACAGTATATATATATATATATATATATATATATATATAAATAAATATATATTGCACCTTAACTAGGCGGCGGACAGCAATCAACCCAATGTCAATCTGCAGGGGGTGGTGAATCTGCAGGGGGGGGCAAGAGAAAGCTTTAAATAAATTTGTTTTATTCATTTTTGGAGTGTTCTTTTCTTTTTAGCAAGAAGATTTTGAATACAGGATATTAATTTTTATAGATGACAGTAGCCATGTTTTTTGTTTTGTTTTACAAAAGTGTGTTTTTTAAACTTTGCACTATGTAGAATTTGTTTTTTGATATTTATGTTTTCTTACGCCTAGATTTAGAGTTTTGTCGGTAAAGACTCGCGTAGCTAACGCTGCTTTTTTTCCCAGCGCACCCTTAAGACAACGCTGGTATTTAGAGTTGTCTGAGTGGCTGCGTTAAGCTCAGAAAAGGGAGCGTTGAGCAGAATTTACCTTCCCTTCAACTCTCAATACCAGCGTTGCCTACGGTAGCGGTAAGCTGGAAAAACTTGCTCGTGCACGATATCCCCATAGGATACAATGGGGCTGAGCTGGCTTGAAAAAAAAACTAACACCTGCAAAAAAGCAGCATTCAGCTCCTAGCGCAGCCCCAGTGTTTCCTATGGGGAAACACTCTCTAAGTCTGCACCTAACACCCTAACATGAACCCCGAGTCTAAACACCCCTAACCTTACACTTATTAACCCCTAATCTGCCGCCCCCGCTATCGCTGACCCCTGCATTATATTATTAACCCCTAATCTGCCTACTGGACCTCGCCGCCACTATAATAAATGTATTAACCCCTAAACCGCCGCACTCCCACCTCGCAAACACTATAATAAATTGTATTAACCCCTAATCTGCCCTCCCTAACATCGCCGCCACCTACCTACAATTATTAACCCCTAATCTCACGCCTGCAATGTAGCCGCTACTATAATAAAGTTATTAACCCCTAAACCTAAGTCTAACCCTAACCCTAACAACCCCTAAGTTAAATATAATTTTAATTAAACAAAATAATATTCCTATTTTTAAATAAATTATTCCTATTTAAAACTAAATACTTACCTATAAAATAAACCCTAATATAGCTACAATATAACTAATAATTACATTGTAGCTATTTTCGGATTTATATTTATTTTACAGGCAACTTTGTATTTATTTTAACTAGGTACAATAGCTATTAAATAGTTAATAACTATTTAATAGCTACCTAGTTAAAATAAGTACAAAATTACCTGTAAAATAAATCCTAGCCTAAGTTACAAATACACCTAACACTACACTATAATTAAATTAATTAAATAAATTAACTACAATTAGCTATAAACTAATCTATATTACAAAAAAACAAACAAACACTAAATTACAAAAAAAAAAAAAAAATGACAAGAAGTTTAAACTAATTACACCTAATCTAAGCCCCCTAATAAAATAAAAAATCTCCCCAAAATAAAAAAATGCCCTACTCTTTTCTAAATTACAAAAGTAATCAGCTCTTTTACCAGCCCTTAAAAGGGCTTTTTGCGGGGCATTGCCCCAAAGTAATCAGCTCTTTTACCTGTAAAAAAAAATACAACCCACCCAACATTAAAACCCACCCAACCCCCCCTTAAAAAACCTAACGCTAACCCCCTGAAGATCTCCCTACCTTGAGTCGTCTTCACCCAACCGGGCCGAAATCTTCATCCAAGGTGCGCAGAGAAGGTCCTTCATCCAGTAGAAGTCTTCATCCAGGTGGCGTCTTCAATCTTCATCCATCCGGAGCAGAGCGGAGCCATCTTCAAAGGAGCCGACGCAGAGCCATCCTCTTCAACCGACGACTAAACGACAAATGAAGGTTCCTTTAAGGGACGTCATCCAAGTGGCATCCCTTCAATTCTGATTGGCTAATAGGATTCTATCAGCCAATCGAAATTAAGGTAGGAAAAATCTGATTGGCTGATTCAATCAGCCAATCAGATTGAAGTTCAATCCGATTGGCTGATGCAATCAGCCAATCGTATTGAGCTTGTATTCTATTGGCTGATTGGAACAGCCAATAGAATGCGAGCTCAATACGATTGGCTGATTGGATCAGCCAATCGGAACGAACTTCAATCTTATCAGATTTTTCCTACCTTAATTTCCGAATGGCTGATACTTGAACTTGAATCTGATTGGCTGATTCAATCAGCCAATCAGATTTTCTTACCTTAATTCCGATTGGCTGATAGAATCCTATCAGCCAATTGGAATTCGAGGGACGCCATCTTGGATGACGTCACTTAAAGGAACCTTCATTCGTCAGTAGTCGTCGGAAGGAAGAGGATGTTCCTTGCCAGAGGTCTTGAAGATGGAGCTGCTCCTCGTCGGATGGATGAAGATAGAAGATGCCGCTTGAATGAAGATGTCTGCCGGTCTGGATGTCCTCTTCTGCCCGGATAGGATGAAGACTTCTGCAGCTCCGGATGTCCTCTTTTGGTCCATCGTTGCCCGGCTGGGTGAACACGACTCAAGGTAGGGAGATCTTCACAGGGGTAATGTTAGGTTTATTTAAGGGGAAAAAAAACACAATTGAAGCAGTAGGCTTCAGGATAGAGCAAATGCGCCGTTAGGCTTAAAGTATTCAAACCACCAATTTAAAGATATAAGTGAATTTAATACAAACAATTTAGTACAGTTTAAAAGGAGGGACGTCTCCCTGCAATTGAAAATAACAAACTAAGGCCTAGATTTGGAGTTCGGCGGTAAAAGGGCTGTTAACGCTCCGCGGGCTTTTTTCTGGCCGCACCATAAAATTAACTCTGGTATCGAGAGTTCAAACAAATGCTGCGTTAGGCTCCAAAAAAGGAGCGTAGAGAATTTTTACCGCAAATGCAACTCTCGATACCAGAGTTGCTTACGGACGCGGCCGGCCTCAAAAACGTGCTCGTGCACGATTCTCCCATAGGAAACAATGGGACTGTTTGAGCTGAAAAAAAACCTAACACCTGCAAAAAAGCAGCGTTCAGCTCCTAACGCAGCCCCATTGTTTCCTATGGGGAAACACTTCCTACGTCTGCACCTAACACTCTAACATGTACCCCGAGTCTAAACACCCCTACCCTTACACTTATTAACCCCTAATCTGCCGCCCCCGCTATCGCTGACCCCTGCATATTTTTTTTAACCCCTAATCTGCCGCTCCGTAAACCGCCGCAACCTACGTTCTCCCTATGTACCCCTAATCTGCTACCCCTAACACCGCCGACCCCTATATTATATTTATTAACCCCTAACCTGCCCCCCACAACGTCGCCGACACCTGCCTACACTTATTAACCCCTAATCTGCCGAGCGGACCTGAGCGCTACTATAATAAAGTTATTAACCCCTAATCCGCCTCACTAACCCTATCATAAATAGTATTAACCCCTAATCTGCCCTCCCTAACATCGCCGACACCTAACTTCAATTATTAACCCCTAATCTTCCGATCGGAGCTCACCGCTATTCTAATAAATGGATTAACCCCTAAAGCTAAGTCTAACCCTAACACTAACACCCCCCTAAGTTAAATATAATTTTTATCTAACGAAATAAATTAACTCTTATTAAATAACTTATTCCTATTTAAAGCTAAATACTTACCTGTAAAATAAATCCTAATATAGCTACAATATAAATTATAATTATATTATAGCTATTTTAGGATTAATATTTATTTTACAGGCAACTTTGTAATTATTTTAACCAGGTACAATAGCTATTAAATAGTTAAGAACTATTTAATAGCTACCTAGTTAAAATAATAACAAATTTACCTGTAAAATAAATCCTAACCTAAGTTACAAATAAACCTAACACTACCCTATCAATAAAATAATTAAATAAACTACCTACAATTACCTACAATTAACCTAACACTACACTATCAATAAATTAATTAAACACAATTCCTACAAATAAATACAATTAAATAAACTAGCTAAAGTACAAAAAATAAAAAAGAACTAAGTTACAGAAAATAAAAAAATATTTACAAACATAAGAAAAATATTACAACAATTTTAAACTAATTACACCTACTCTAAGCCCCCTAATAAAATAACAAAGCCCCCCAAAATGAAAAATTCCCTACCCTATTCTAAATTAAAAAAGTTACAAGCTCTTTTACCTTACCAGCCCTGAACAGGGCCCTTTGCGGGGCATGCCCCAAGAATTTCAGCTCTTTTGCCTGTAAAAAAAAACATACAATACCCCCCCCCCAACATTACAACCCACCACCCACATACCCCTAATCTAACCCAAACCCCCCTTAAATAAACCTAACACTAAGCCCCTGAAGATCTTCCTACCTTGTCTTCACCATCCAGGTATCACCAATCCGTCCTGGCTCCAAGATCTTCATCCAACCCAAGCGGGGGTTGGCGATCCATAATCCGGTCCAGAAGAGGCTCCAAAGTCTTCCTCCTATCCGGCAAGAAGAGGACATCCGGACCGGCAAACATCTTCTCCAAGCGGCATCTTCGATCTTCTTCCATCCGGAGCGAAGCGGCAGGATCCTGAAGACATCCAGCACGGAACATCCATCCGGACCGACGACTGAACGACGAATGACTGTTCCTTTAAGGGACGTCATCCAAGATGGCGTCCCTCGAATTCCGATTGGCTGATAGGATTCTATCAGCCAATCGGAATTAAGGTAGGAATTTTCTGATTGGCTGATGGAATCAGCCAATCAGAATCAAGTTCAATCCGATTGGCTGATCCAATCAGCCAATCAGATTGAGCTCGCATTCTATTGGCTGTTCCGATCAGCCAATAGAATGCGAGCTCAATCTGATTGGCTGATTGGATCGGCCAATCGGATTGAACTAGATTCTGATTGGCTGATTCCATCAGCCAATCAGAAAATTCCTACCTTAATTCCGATTGGCTGATAGAATCCTATCAGCCAATCGGAATTCGAGGGACGCCATCTTGGATGACGTCCCTTAAAGGAACAGTCATTCGTCGTTCAGTCGTCGGTCCGGATGGATGTTCCACGCTGGATGTCTTCAGGATCCTGCCGCTTCGCTCCGGATGGAAGAAGATCGAAGATGCCGCTTGGAGAAGATGTTTGCCGGTCCGGATGTCCTCTTCTTGCCGGATAGGAGGAAGACTTTGGAGCACCGGATTATGGATCGCCAACCCCCGCTTGGGTTGGATGAAGATCTTGGAGCCAGGACGGATCGGTGATACCTGGATGGTGAAGACAAGGTAGGAAGATCTTCAGGGGCTTAGTGTTAGGTTTATTTAAGGGGGGTTTGGGTTAGATTAGGGGTATGTGGGTGGTGGGTTGTAATGTTGGGGGGGGGTATTGTATTTATTCTTTTACAGGCAAAAGAGCTGAAATTCTTGGGGCATGCCCCGCAAAGGGCCCTGTTCAGGGCTGGTAAGGTAAAAGAGCTTGTAACTTTTTTAATTTAGAATAGGGTAGGGAATTTTTTATTTTGGGGGGCTTTGTTATTTTATTAGGGGGCTTAGAGTAGGTGTAATTAGTTTAAAATTGTTGTAATATTTTTATTATGTTTGTAAATATTTTTTTATTTTCTGTAACTTAGTTCTTTTTTATTTTTTGTACTTTAGCTAGTTTATTTAATTGTATTTATTTGTAGGAATTGTATTTAATTTATTTATTGATAGTGTAGTGTTAGGTTAATTGTAGGTAATTGTAGGTAGTTTATTTAATTATTTTATTGATAGGGTAGTGTTAGGTTTAATTATATCTTAGGTTAGGATTTATTTTACAGGTAAATTTGTTATTATTTTAACTATTTTAGCTATTAAATAGTTCTTAACTATTTAATAGTTATTGTACCTGGTTAAAATAATTACAAAGTTGCCTGTAAAATAAATATTAATCCTAAAATAGCTATAATATAATTATAATTTATATTGTAGCTATATTAGGATTTATTTTACAGGTAAGTATTTAGCTTTAAATAGGAATAATTTATTTAATAAGAGTTAATTTATTTAGTTAGATGTAAATTATATTTAACTTAGGGGGGTGTTAGTGTTAGGGTTAGACTTAGCTTTAGGGGTTAATACATTTATTAGAATAGCGGTGAGGTCCGCTCGGCAGATTAGGGGTTAATAATTGAAGGTAGCTGTCGGCGATGTTAGGGAGGGCAGATTAGGGGTTAATACTATTTATGATAGGGTTAGTGATGCGGATTAGGGGTTAATAACTTTATTATAGTAGCGCTCAGGTCCGCTCGGCAGATTAGGGGTTAATAAGTGTAGGCAGGTGTCGGCGACGTTGAGGGGGGCAGATTAGGGGTTAATAAATATAATATAGGGGTCGGCGGTGTTAGGGGTAGCAGATTAGGGGTACATAGGGATAACGTAGGTGGCGGCGCTTTGCGGTCGGAAGATTAGGGGTTAATTATTTTAAGTAGCTGGCGGCGACGTTGTGGGGGGCAGGTTAGGGGTTAATAAATGTAATACAGGGGTCGGCGGGGTTAGGGGCAGCAGATTAGGGGTGCATAAGTATAACGTAGGTGGCGGTCGGCAGATTAGGGGTTAAAAAGTTTAATCGAGTGGCGGCGATGTGGGGGGAGCTCAGTTTAGGGGTACATAGGTAGTTTATGGGTGTTAGTGTACTTTAGGGTACAGTAGTTAAGAGCTTTATGAACCGGCGTTAGCCAGAAAGCTCTTAACTCCTGCTATTTTCAGGCGGCTGGAATCTTGTCGTTAGAGCTCTAACGCTCACTTCAGAAACGACTCTAAATACCAGCGTTAGAAAGATCCCATTGAAAAGATAGGCTACGCAAATGGCGTAGGGGGATCTGCGGTATGGAAAAGTCGCGGCTGAAAAGTGAGCGTTAGACCCTTTAATCACTGACTCCAAATACCAGCGGGCGGCCAAAACCAGCGTTAGGAGCCTCTAACGCTGGTTTTGACGGCTACCGCCGAACTCCAAATCTAGGCCTAGGTATAAAATATGTTAAAAACAAAAACCCATCTGATTATCAAAGTTATCAGGTACTGCGTCCTTAAACACAATCAGTGTGCAAAGAGTATCGCATGGATATAAACAGTAAAAAATATATATAACCGTATGTGACAGGTAAAAAAATATATAGATTAAAGCTTGCACTTGGAGGGAATAATATAGTAAACTGTAGTTTGGCCAGCCGTAGGAATTTAAACAGTTAGGTATGATGACAGTTCTGTTCGGCTTATTCAGAACAAGTTCCAGACCGTATTGGCAATTTTACTTTACCGTGCATCCAGGGGATGTTTCCAGGGTATGTGTCTCGGTCAAGACTTGGACCACAAATGTGACCGCAGCCGCTCCTGGGGATAGTGCTCCACAGACCTTCACACGTGTGAGTCGGCATCTGACGT
The DNA here is from genome assembly GCF_027579735.1 of Bombina bombina. Taxonomy (NCBI): domain Eukaryota; kingdom Metazoa; phylum Chordata; class Amphibia; order Anura; family Bombinatoridae; genus Bombina; species Bombina bombina. The sequence goes on along the minus strand of NC_069501.1, from coordinate 422,440,062 downwards.
CACGCCTTCCCCGTGTGTCTTACGAATCCGATGCTCTTGACAGCGTAAAGGCAGACAGCTGTTCAATGCTTCTGTATACTGGCTGTGTAGGTTTGTGAATCCTGCCAGCTGCAAGAGTAAATTGGGCTCAGGTGGAGAAGTGGGGTATAACAAATTCCTCCTCACTCTCAAATCAACACGTTGAAATTAACCCGGGTTAAATATTAAAATAAGACTGAGTAAAAGTTATTCTTGGTTCAACGTTACAGTGTCACATATACAAGCGACGCGTTTCGCCCTCCCTTGGGCATTATCAAGATGCATGTGACAAGTAACTTGGTGTCTTATAAGTGTTCCATTATCATGTCATTGGTTGTAAATCTAATTGATTAGACAACACCCTCCAAACTGTTAAGGTGGTATATACTCTTTCCATGAATTCTCGTCATCTGTCTCCTTAGGCATCCTCCTCCAAAAAGTGTTTATCCCTAAACATATGTCACAAACGGTTAGCATGTCACATACGGTTGTAATCCATAATATTCATAATATTGGACAATAATATTATCTCCAATCGGCCATACTTTATAGATATTAACACAGTTTTATAGATTTTTTAATATCTCAAAGATTAGTAATCGAAAGGATAAAACATAGCTAAACACGTTATATTTCACTTAATATCAAGGTGGTAGATATAAATAGGGTCATTTGTCAAAAAGCAGTAAATCATAAGTTAGAATTAGAATGTAATAATTAAAGTTATATTGAACTCTAAAACTAGCTTAGGGGGATAAAAAATAAATAAATTGTGTAAAACTAGCACAATAGGCTACTATAATCCTTCAAAATTAATACGGTGATTAATCCGTTCATAATCATTACAAATCGTGACTTAAAATATTTAGATCGTATAATAATACCTTACCTAGATCCTCATAATTCTATAAGGGTGCAAATGTACATAAAGTGCTATGTGAAAAAATCTATTCAAATGAAAAGGGGGAGAGGTCCAACTCCGAATTGAGACCTTTTGGGAATAAAGTGTCAAACTTATAAATTAATTCGGCTTCTTGTATTAGAAGTGCTTTTTCAGTGTTACCTCCTCTCCAGTGTCCCTTAACCTTTTTTTTGTAGTAATAATTTTTATTAATTTTCAATACAATGGTAACATATTAGCTTTTGACAGGTTATTCAACAGTAAAATGCATATATTATTTCTAGCTATCATCTCCCTGAAATAGGGAGGCTTTTTGTGATCATACATTGATACATCCGTTAAGTTTGTATCACAGTCTTTTATGAGCTTAAATTCCAAAAGTCTCTAGGGCATGAAATGCATTTAGGTTGCTAACATTATTTGTTACAATTGTGACGTAGCTTCTATATATGCTGAACAAAACTAATTAACAATAACAAGGTTAACAATAACATTGGTAAAACAAGTAGAATTTATTGCAATTTGTAGCGTAATTAGTTTGTGATTAATGGTATGGCATGCTAATATTTGAAATAAGATATAGGTAGTAGCCATAGTGGATCCAAGAGCCTTATTAGTTTATTTTATATAACTGTGTCATAAAATGTTTGTTTATCCGTGAACTTAAGTGTTTATGTCCTCTGTGTTTATCGATTTTTCTATTTGTTCCCAGTAAAATTTCATATCCAGAAACATAGCTAATTGATTTCTTTTGTAGTACCCATATTGTTCTAGGGGTAGGATATCCGTGATTTTAGATATCCATTGCTGTTTTGTGGGGATTTGGGTTGATTTCCAATTTAGTGCTATTAGTGACTTGGCACTATTTAGGCATATTTGAATTAAGTTCTGGCGGATTCTACATTTACAACTTGATGGGTGATTAAAATAGAGCCGTGAGAGGTGTGAGTGTAAATGTCATGCCACCCAGTTCCTGTAGTGTCTTTTTCACTAAACTCCAGAAGGGTATAATTTTTGGGCAGCGCCACCATATGTGTGCCATGGTTCCCGTTTCCCCACATCCTCTCCAGCATAATGCTGCGGATGCGGGGTAGATTCTATGGAGCCTATGCGGTGTCAAGTACCACCGTGTCAAGATTTTAAAGTTCATTTCGATAATTCTGGTGGATGTTGATGATTTACATGTGCTATTAAAAATGTTCCTCCAAGTTTCTTCGTCTATCTGGATATCTAGATCTTGTTGCCAATGTGTAGTGTATGGCGGCAGGGGGGCTTGTGTTGCTCTCTCTAGTGCTTTCTTAGCGATAGAGAGGGTACCTTTAACTGGCGAAGCCATCAGGCATAGGTTTTCAAAGGGGGTAGTAGGCCTTGTCAAATCTTCTCGATAATGAATATTGTGTAGGAAATGCGTGAGTTGGGAGTATTTTAACCAGGATGTAAAGGCCCCATTCAGTCTGTTTATCATATTCTGTTTAGGCTTGAGTACTTGGTTATCTAACAGATGAATAATTGGAATCAAATCCGGCAATTCCCAAGAGGCTCTAGTGTTCTGTAGAGGTTCATACCCTCCTGTGAGTTCCATATTGGGCGAGATTGGGGTGAGTGGGGAATGTGGCGATGAGAGTTTCGGGTATCTCCGGACTAGGTGATCCCATGTCTCAAATATGTGTTTATAGAGATGGGAAGTGTGGAAAACTGTGGGTCTAAGACCTTTATTAGTCCAGAAGATAGAGCCTGGTTTTGGGGCCCTAAGAATCTGAGAATCTAGGGATACCCAGGCCTTTGCATCTTTTTTAAATGCCAGTCTAGTACGTGTTGTAGTGCTGTTGAGTAGTAGTAGGACTCTATCTTCGGGACGCCTAACCCCCCTTCCCTAGTTGATCTATGCATTGTGGCCGCATTGATACGTGGCCTGATCCTACCCCAAATGAAAGAGTGAATGTTCCTTTGTAATTGTGATAGGTATATCTTGGGAAGGGTGATGGGGACCGTTTAGATGATATATAGTATTTTTGGGAGAATTGACATTTTTATTACTTGGATTCTACCCCACCACGACAGTGGTTTATCTTTCCAATTTTGGAGATTGTGTCTTATAGTGGCTAGTAGTGGTTTATAATTTGAATCGAATAAGCTTTTCACTTTGGGATTTAAATGTACTCCCAGGTATTTCAGTTGCGTTTGTTGTATCTTGTATGGACAAATATTTTTAAGGGCTTGAGATTCTGACCGTGACATAGACACACTCATAATCTCTGATTTTTGTTGATTGATGGAAAAGTTGGACAAAACAATAAACTGATCAAATTCTTTCATAAGGGCAGGGAGCGAGCGTTTAGGGGATGTCAAGGTCAGCAGAACATCGTCCGCAAACATTGATAGTTTATATTGATTTGTCCCTATATTTACGCCCACAATACTTGGGTTTGTTCAGATGTGGGAAGCTAAAACTTCCATTATCAATACAAATAAAATTGGTGATAATGGGCACCCTTGTCTCGTACCGTTAGTTATTGGAAATCCCTGGGAGAGGACCCCATTCACTTTTACTTTGGCCGATGGAAATCTATATAGTTGAAAAATTCTGTTAATCATGGTATTCCCAAACCCAAATCCCTGTAGGGTGTTTCTGAGAAAGGGCCAAGCCATTCTATCGAATGCTTTTTCCGCATCAGTGGAGACCAGGGCCATTGGGATCTTATGTGTGGTTGCAAATTCAATTAAACGTGCTGTCCTGATTGTATTGTCCCTGGCCTCCCTGTGCGGAACAAAGCCCGCCTGATCTAAGTGTACTATAGACGGTAATATAGAATTAATTTGTTTTGCCAATATTTTAGCGTAGATTTTTATGTCCCCATTGAGTAATGAGATAGGTCTATAACTACTTGGGTTTGTTGTTGGCTTACCCTCCTTGTGGAGTATAGTTATATGTGCTTCTAAAAGTAATGGGGATAGATGGTTCTCTCCATCTAATGAATTGAATAATTTAGTTAAATGTGGAGTCAAAGGCTGCTGGAATTTTTTATAATACATATTTGTGAGCCCATCTGGGCCTGGGCTTTTCTGTGTAGGGAGATCTCTAATAGCTGCTGCTACTTCCTGCTCTGTTATAGGGTCTTCCAAGGATTTAGCCAGAACTTCTGGGATGGTTGGGAGATTGGCTTTTTTAATGTATTCCTCCATCAAGATCCGTGAGCATGAATCATCTCTCCATGGGAGGTTATATAGGGTTCTATAATAGTTATTAAAGATATCTGCTATTCCTTTGCAGTCGTAAATTTCATTATTCGTTTTGTCTAGCATTTTATGGATATAATTCTCAAATGTTTTTTTCTTTAGGGTTTTAGCTAGTAGTGGACCTGTTCTATTACCGTCTGTGAAATATTGTTTTTTTTTAAGTAATATGCTCGTTTAAGTGCTTCTCTATTTAGTAGGTTATTCAGTTCTTTCCTTGCCTTTATAAGGGAATTAAGGCTACCTGGGGAATCAGGATTATTCATATGAAATTCTTCTGCTATTTTAAGTTGCTATGTTAACTGTACATATTCCCGATTATATAATTTATTGAGGAGAATCCTCTGTTTAATGAATTCCCCCCTAACAACTGCCTTGTGGGCTTCCCATATTATAGTGGGGGCGGTGTGTGGAGTTTGGCTGTGGCTAAAGTATTCTGTTAGGGTATTCAGTATTTTATTAGAGATATTAGTTTGTAGTAAAAGGGTATTGTCTAGTCTCCAACAAAAGTCCCTTATTGGTTTTTCAGGCCAGTCTAGAGTTAATGTGACTGCAGAGTGATCAGACCAAGGTGTTGGTGTAATATCTGAGTCTTTTGCTAAAGTCAGACCTAGTTGGTCTATACAAATATAGTCCAGTCTAGAATGTGAACTATGTGGACTTGAAAAAAAAGAGAAAGTTTTTTGGGTTGCATGGTGGACCCTCCAGACATCCAATAATGAAGAGGATCTCAAACAATGGGTTATTGTTCTAATGGTGGAATTTGGTAAATAACTTTTAGTATGTGAGCAATCTAATTTGGGGTTAAGAGCAACATTGAAATCCCCCGCCAGAATTGTAGTTCCTTTTGATAGTTCTAGGAGTTTTCCCGTGAGTCTTTTAAAGAATTTAGCTTGCCCCCTATTTAGCGCATAAACGTTGGCTAATGTGATTGGTCTATTAAACAGATCTCCTACAGCTATTATATATCTCCCTTCTGTGTCGGAATATGTGGTGGCATTTTGTAGTTGTATATTTTTATTAAGAAGAATTCCCACCCCATTTCTTTTCTTGTGAGTATGTGAGCAGAAGTACCCCAGGGGTTATTGTTTGGATGAAAATTTAGGTTCAGCTGAACAGTTAAAATGGGTCTCTTGAACAAACACTATTTCCCCTTTATGTTTAGCGAACCAATTAAGAGCTACTCACCTTTTCATTGGGGAATTCAGGCCCCTGGTGTTCTGGGTTATGATGTTAAGATGCCTAGTATCCATTTATGTGTTAATCTGGGGTTATATTGTCGTCTATGCGTGTCACTAGTGTAAGATGTGGTGGAATAGGAGCCATACAACAAATCTTGGGCTACTCTATTTAGCTTTGGGTGTGTTCCACTGTATCCGTTAATCCTATAGCCTTGCAGTTCTACTGAAATATTCAAAACAGTATTAAAAAATTGAACATAAAACAAAAACTTAACAATTGCATTTTGGCATATGCAATACATACATTTGTAGGGGATACTTTCACGTTCGCTTAGAACTACAAACATGAGAGTATCAGCGACTTCCCATTACAATATAATTACCATGCATATTGAATTACAATATTAAAAGTGAAAAATGGACAAAGGAGTAATACATATTTAAATGAAATGAAACCTGTACTTCAACTTGCTGAAAAACCTTCAAAAGCTATACTCACGCATACAGTATGTATACTAGGGTAAGGTTAGAAGCAGGAGATCTCTGGCACTCAATTACCAGTTTGGAAACAGTCATATCAGGCCCGCCATTTTTATCCCGAATCATGTCAAGATAGAGTCTGTATCTATTCCATTTGGAGCTGGTTGCGGTGTTTTCCTATTGACTTTGTTCCAGGTATTTCTCTGGGGTTTTGGGTCCATGGTGTAATTCTGCGTCTTCCGAGCTGGTGTATTCTCTAGCCTAGGCAAAGAGGGTTCCGGTATGTTTAGCTGCTTGCAAAATTCTTTTAGGTCCACTGGAGTTTTGTAGATGGCTGTGGAGGTGCCACGTATTACATTTATGCAGAATGGGAAACCCCATCTATATGGTATCTTCAAATCCTGTAGGTGTAATGTCAGATATCTAGCTTCCCTCCTTCTGCTCAAGGTGATAGTGCTTAAATCAGCATATATTTGTATATTTTCTCCTTCATATGAAATTTGCCGTAGTTTCCTTAATGCTTCCATTATTTTTTCTTTATCGTTAAAGGACTGGAACTTCAGTATAATGTCTCTAAGTGGCTTACCTTCAGGTGGTTTTGGCCTGAGGGCCCTATGCGCTCTTTCAATGAGCATGTTAGGTGGTTCTGATGTTTGCAGGAGAAATTGAAATAAACTCTGTAGATATTGTGGAATTTGTTGTGCTGTTGTTTTTTCTGAGACGCCTCGAATCCTAATATTATTGCGGTGGCCTCTATTATCTAGGTCTTCTAGTTGAAGCTGCATTTGCTGGATAATTGAATCTTGTGCTTCCAGGGTTCTGTTCTGCAAATCTGTATCCTGTTGTACATGTTCCAAATCCTCTTCTAGGTGAACCACTCTCTCTCCCAATTCAGAAACCTCTTTTTTAACCTCTTTAAGGCCATCTTTAATCATTTTCCCCACTTGACTGATGAGTGAGGCGAAGTCTGCCTTTGTCGGGAGGTTATCTATGTCTGCTCTCGTAAGGGGCTCCTTAGTTGAAATCCCTGTATCTGAGGATTCTGTGTCAGATTGCATATTATCCAGCTCATGCAAAGGAGTTGTTGTATTTTCTGTCATTTCCAGTACTTTAAAAAAGTTATTTAATTTAGTTGCTGGAGTTAACTGCTTTTTAACAGGTTTATCATGTTTTGAAGGTCTTTTAGACGCCATTTTGTTCTTTATGTGGGGTAAGCTGTATTTAAAGGCGATTCAAAAGTTTTAAGGATAGTTGTTTCCTGTGCTTCTTTATATGACTGAAGGCTTTAACATCAGGTATAGATTTGTTAGCACCTAGTTGTAACCATGCTGATTATAAGGCACAGACACTTTTTGAGACAAAGTCCTTTGAGTATTACCCTATATTTGCTTATACCCTTTTCTGTTGTTGCTTTTGATTTCTCTTTCCCTAGGTTATGCGGTTCTATAAGTCATTGCTCACATTTAACCGGTGTGTGTTGCAATTGTAGCAGGAATCTATATTGCATATCTATTTGGCAGCTGTACTTTTAAATATCGCCAGTGTGATGCGTTTTTTGTATTATGTGTCGCATCTGATTCTTTTCCCCTGCACTTCAAGAGAGACTGTCGCCACTGGGAGATAGATAGGGTGCTGTGCGTGGGACTATGGTGTAGATCAAAGGAGGTTTGTATATGGTATCATCGTTTTACTTGCCTCCGTAGTTAGCCTCCATTGTTAGCCTGTTCCTTTTCCGCCTCTGCATTTACTGTATGTGCCACTGGTCGCGGCCTAACATTGCTGCACATCTCTCTGTGTAACTCCGCTTCCACAAATCTCCCACTGACCGGAGTTATATCTTCTTGAGCACCGGAATGTACAGGTCCAAATCTGGCTTAAATGGAGTTAGTTGCACTTGGTTTCTCCTCAAGGCATGTTAAGGAAGCGCATAAAACTACGGAGCTTTAGTTATTTGCAGCCATTTGCATCGGTGGCTGGCTCCGCCCCCCCTTAACCTTTTTTATCCCCCAGTAATTAAGGGATTTAGTGTCACTATAGTGTATTTCTTTAAAGTGTTTGTACAGTGATGTGTCGTCCCTACCTTTTTCTATGCATAAGAGGTGTTCCCTTATCCTATCCTTGAGAGACCTAGTTGTTTCACCAAAATAAAAAAGATTACATGAGCATTTTAATGCATAGATAATATTTTTATGAGTACATCTAATTATCTTCAATTGTGTTTTTTTAACTAGCATTTGATACATTATAGGGATTGTATTTTTAGAGCATTGTATAGTATAATTTCCCATAGCGCACACTAATCTATTTCAATAGCATTTATTTAAGGGGAGTTTGGGTTAGAGTAGGGGTATGTGGGTGGTGGGTTGTAATGTTGGGGGGGGTTTGTAAGCAAAAGAGCTGATTACTTAGGGGCATTCCCCACAAAAAGCCCTTTTAAGAGCTGGTAAAAGAGCTGGTTACTTTTTAATCTAGAATAGGGTAGGGACCTTTATTATTTTTGGGGGCTTTTTTATTTTATTAGGGGGCTTAGAGTAGGTGTAATTAGCATAATATTCTTGTAATCTTTTTTTATTTTCTCTAATTTAGTGTTTTTTTTTTTTTGTAATTTAGTTTAGTTTAATTAATTGTATGTATTTGTAGGTAATTTATTTAATTAATTTATTGATAGTGTAGTGTTAGGTTTAATTGTAACTTAGGTTAGGATTTATTTTACAGGTAATTTTGTAATTATTTTAACTAGGTAGCTTTTAAATAGTTATTAACTATTTAATAGCTATTGTACCTAGGTAAAATAAATACAAAGTTGCCTGTAAAATAATTATAAACCCTAAAATAGCTACAATATAATTATTCGTTATATTGTAGCTATATTAGGGTTTATTTTACAGGTAATTATTTAGCTTTAAATAGGAATACTTTAGTTAATAAGAGTTAATTTATTTTGTTAGATTAGTGACTTAAAACCTAAGTCTAACCCTAACCCTAACACCCCCTAACCTAAAAATTATTTAAATAAATCTAAATAAAAATTAATATTATTAACTAAATTATTCCTATTTAAAACTAAATACTTAACTGTAAAATAAACCCTAAGATAGCTACAATATAACTAATAGTTACATTGTAGCTAGCTTAGGTTTTTTTTTATTTCACAGGCAAGTTTGTATTTATTTTAACTAGGTAGAATAGTTAGTAAATAGTTATTAACTATTTAATAACTACCTAGCTAAAATAAATACAAAAGTACCTGTAAAATAAAACCTAACCTAAGTTACAATAACACCTACCTAACCTTACACTACAATTAAATAAATTAACTAAATTAACAATAATTAAATAAATTAAATTAAATTAAATTAGCTAAAGTACAAAAAAATACACTAAATAGAATTCTATCAGCCAATCGGAATTAAGGTAGAAAAAATCCTATTGGCTGATGCAATCAGCCAATAGGATTGAGCTGGCATTCTATTGGTTGTTCCAATCAGCCAATAGAATGCAAGCTCAATACTATTGGCTAATTGGATCAGCCAATAGGATTTTTTCTACCTTAATTCCGATTGGCTGATAGAATTCTATCAGCCAATCGGAATTGAAGGGATGCCATCTTGGATGATGTCACTTAAAGTGATATTCATTCAGCAAGAAGACGTCGTTGGAAGAGGATGCTCCGCGTCGGTTGTTTTGAAGATGGACCTGCTCCGCACCGGAAGGATGAAGATAGAAGATGCCATCTGGATGAAGACTTCTGCCCATCTGGAGGACCACTTCTGCCCATCTGTACGACCACTTCTGCCGGATTCGTTGAGGACATCTTGCCGCTTGGATGAAGACATCTCCCGGTAAGTTAATCTTCATGGGGTTAGTATTAGGATTTTTTTAAGGGTGTATTGGGTGGGTTTATTTTTTAGGTTAGGGCTTTGGGCCTGCAAAAGAGCTAACTGTCCTTTTAAGGGCAATGCCCATCCAAATGCCCTTTTCAGGGCAATGGGGAGCTTAGGTTTTTTAGATAGCTTTTTATTTGGGGGGTTGGTTGTGTGGGTGGTGGGTTTTACTATTGGGGGGGTTGTTTGTATTTTTTTAAAGGTAAAAGAGCTGATTTATTTAGGGCAATGCCCTGTAAAAGGCCCTTTTAAGGGCTATTTGTAGTTTATTGTAGGTTAGGGTTTTTTATTTTGGGGGGGTTATTTTTATAGGGCCCTTAGATTAGGTGTAATTAGTTTAAAGCTTTGATAATTTATTTTTTATTTTTTGTAACTTAGTGTTTATTTTTTTGTGTAACTTAGTGTTTGTTATTTTTTGTAACTTAGTTAGTTTTTTGGAACTTTGTAATTTTTTAGTGTAGAATTAAATTATTTGAGTAGGGTTAGGTGTTTAAATATATAATATATTTATTTTAATTTGTAGTTTTATATTATTTTAGTATAAAAGTTAGGTTAGATTAATTATTAATTTAATATAGTTTAATGTAATTTTATTATAATAGTTAGGGTAGGTTAATTAATAGTTTAATATAGATTAATGTAATTTTATTATAATAGTTAGGTTACATTAATTAGTAATTTAATATAGTTTAATGTAATTTTATTATAACAGTTAGGGTAGGTTAATAAATAGTTTAATATAGTTTAATTTAATTTTAAAGGTAAGTTTAAATTTACTATAAGATAAGAATGAGTTAATATTAAATATAAAGTTAATGGGTTGTTAGGTTTAGGGATTAATAGGTTAATTTAGTTTATGGCGATGTTGGGGGCTGGCGGGTTAAGGGGGTTAATACATTTACTCACTTGTGATGGGCTCCGGGAGCAGCAGGATAGGGTTAATAACTTTATGTAGGTGGCGGCGGTATAGGGGGTGGCAGATTAGGGGTTAGTAAGTATAATGTAGGTGGCGGTGGACTCTGGGAGTGGCGGTTTAGGGGTTAATACATTTATTTAGTTGCGACGGGGTCCGGGAGTGGTGGGATAGGGGTTAATAAGTTTAATTAGTTGCGGCGGGGTCCGTGAGCGGCGGGATAGGGGTTAATAACTTTTATTTAGGTGGCGGCAGTGTAGGGGGCGGCAGATTAGGGGTGTTTAGACTCGGGGTACATGTTAGGGTGTTAGGTGTAAACATAAATTTTATTCTCCCATAGGAATCAATGGGATATCGGGCAGCAGTGAACATGAGCTTTCGTTGCTTTCAGACTCCCATTGATTTGCATCCGCCGCCTCCAGGGTGGTTTGAAAACCAGGTAGGCTTGGTCGGAATAGCTGCGAGCATACCTGATAGTTATTTGATAACTAGCAAAAGTAGTCAGAAAAACATTCGGAAAAACATCTGTAGTGACGTAAGCATCGTTCTGTGTCGGACTGAGAACGGTGGATCATATGTTACGTCACAAATATCTACTTTTGCCGGTCTGTAGGATTTGATAAATAAGGCGAATCAAGCTCTCCACAATTACGCTGTGGAATTCCAGCGTATTTGCGGTTGAGGGCTTGATAAATAGAGGCCATTATCTGAACCAGGCAGACATATATTTGCTTTTTCAGCAGAAATTTTAGGAGATAAATTATCATTAATATTTCATTGCTTTCCTTTAAAAGCTGCTTTTCTGGAAATGCTACCAGAATCATTAACTGCTGCCATAACAGACTGCATTGCTGATAGAGAGTAGCCATTGACGATATAATATCTTGTATTGTCTTATTAGAAACATCTGTAATATTTTCATTTGACATTTTAATATAACAAATTACAATTATTTGCTAAATTCAAATATATATTAAACTCACTAGTTTACAATAAACAATAAAATTCCCAGTTTGAGTTAATAAAATACTGTAGGGTAATAAAATACTAAAATTTCTATAAAAAAGGATTTCCTTATAATGGGAATCAAACCTGAGTTGTCAATGTTTGAAGCTGTTGCTCTAACCCAACTCACAACACAGAAGTTAAGTGAACAGTAAACTATTTATCTAACATAAAGTTCAAAACGTTATTTGTAGCAAGCTGATACAAAACGTTACAATAAACTGTTGAATAAAGTCACCTAGCTAAAGGCAAAACGAAAGCAACAATTGTTGCAAATATTAAATTTGTATACTGGGAGGAGAAAGGACTGACTGAGTGCTGAGGCTGTCCTGATGACTCTGAGGTAAATATGGGGGCGGGAAAACGAATCCCAATACATCATAGGGGAAGAGGAGTAAGAGGAGTGGCTAAATGTAAAATGGAGACTGAAAGAAAACAGCTAGCAAAAACAAACAGAAGGAGAAGGTAACAAAACTGCCTGGTTAAAGCAGAAAGGAAAGCAAAGCTTGCAGTATGGTAATAAAACAAACCAAAAGGTGATAAGGCTGAATATTACAAACTAGTCCTAAAGCCAGTTCACATGGGCCATTTTTTGCAGTACAGCGGTCCCACCTCTTGCGCTCTCTCCCTCCCCCTCTCTTTTGCTCTCTCTCTCCCCCCTCTCTTTTGCTCTTTCTCCCCCCCCTCTTTTGTGCTCTCTCTCGCTCCACCTCTCTTTTGCTCTCTCTACCCCCTCTCTTTGGCTCTCTCTATCCCCCCTCTCTTTTGCTCTCTCTCCCCTCTCTTTTGCTCTTTCCCCTCTTTTTTTGCTCCCTCTGTCCCCCCTCTATTTTGCTTTCTTTGTCCCCTCTCTTTTTCTCTCTCCCCCTCTCTTTTGTGCTCCCTCTCTCCCCCTCTCTTTTGCGCGCTCTCTCTCCCCCTCTCTTTTGCTCTCTCTCCCCCCTTCTCTTTTGCACTCTCTCCCCCCTATCTTTTGCACTCTCTCCCCCCTCTCTTTTGCGTTCTCTCTCCCCCCTCTCTTTTGCACTCTCTTTCTCTCCTCTTCTCTTTTGCGCTCTCTCCCCCTCTCTTTTGCGCTCTCTCTCTCCCTCTCTGTTTTGCGTGCTCTCTCTCCCCCCTCTCTTTTGCGATCTCTCCCCACTCTCTTTTGCGCTCTCTCTCCCCCTCTCTTTTGTGCTCTCTCTCTTCCCCCTCTCTTTTGTGCTCTCTCTCTCCCCATCCCTCTCTTTTGCTCTGTCTCTCTCCCCATCCCTCTCTTTGCTCTGTCTCTCTCCCCATCCCTCTCTTTTGCTCTTTCTCCCCCTCTCTTTTGTGCTCTCTCTCTCCCACCTCTCTTTTGTGCTTTCTCTCCCCCCTCTTTTGCATGCTCTCTCTCTCCCCCCTCTCTTTTGCAGGCTCTCCCCCTCTCTTTTGCTCTCTCTCTCCCCCCCTCTCTTTTTCGCTCTCTCTCTCTCTCCCCCCTCTTTTTCGCTCCCTCTCTCCCCCCTCTTTTTTGCTCTCTCTCTCTCCCCTCTCTTTTGCGCTCTCTCTCCCCCTCTCTCTCCCCTCTCTTTCTCGCTCTCTCTCCCCCCTCTTTTTCGCTCTCTCTCCCCTCTCTCTTTTGCGCTCTCTCTCCCCCTCTCTTTTGCACTCTCTCCCCCCTATCTTTTGTGCTCTCTCTCCCCCTCTCTTTTGTGCTTTCTCTCTCCCCCCCTCTCTTTTGCGCTCTCTCTCTCTACCCCCTCTCTTTTGCGCTCTCTCCCCATCTCTTTTGCGCTCTCTCTCTCCCCCTCTCTTTTGCGCTCTCTCTCCCCCTCTCTTTTTGCACTCTCTCTCCCCCTCTCTTTTGCACTCTCTCTCCCCCCTCACTTTTGAACTCTATCCCACCTCTCTTTTGCTCTCTCCATCCCTCTCTTTTACTCTCTCCCCCCTCTCTTTTGCTCTCTCTCTTCCCTCTATTTTTCTTAATCCTCTCTTTTGCTCTTTCCCCTCTATTTTGCTCTCTCCCCCCCTCTTGCTCTTTCCCATCTATTTTGCTCCCCCCCTCTTGCTCTTTCCCATCTATTTTGTTCTCTCCCCCTCTCTTTCTATCTCTCTCCCCTTCTCTTTCTATCTCTCTCAACTCTATCCCTCTTGCGAGCCCGGCCACGCCCCCGCCATGCTCCCGCCACACTGGCCATGTCCCGGTCACGCCGCTCACACCCAGCCACGCCCACTTTCGCCCGCACCGGCTGTTCAGGTAGGGACTCTAAGGCCAGGTGTGTTTGTTCTCACATGCAGTCTCTACTGCGCATGACAGCTTCGGACAAACACACTAGGCCTTTTATTATATAGGATTGGAAAAAACTGAATAAAATAACTTGAAATAAAAAATAAAAAAATAAGACATTTTGTTCCTTTCTCTATACTTAAAATTATATGAAATAAGAATACAAATGAATAAAAACATACATATTTATTTTTTACTTATCTTTGTCTGTTTAGCAAAGTGAAAAGAGGATTAGATATTGTACCAGCATCTACTTTTACACTTGGATGTTATGTGATTGGCTGTTTATATATTGCATAATATGTACTTGTAACCTCATTGGTTTAATTTTCTGTATACTTTATTCAAAATTTTTCCAGTGCTTTTAAGTGCTTTCTGTTCAGTAATGGAAAAGTTATTGCAAAATAGGAGTCTCTGTCCTTGTAATAAAATTGCAAAGTCCCTCTTTGCCATGAAAATTAACTTAATCCCCCCAAAAAACATTTCCACTGCATTTCAGCCCTTCCACAAAAGGATCAGCTGACATCATGTCATTGTCATTGATTCTCTCATTAACACAGGTGTTAGTGTTGACGAGGATAAGGCTGGAGACCGCTCTGTCATGCCGATTGAGTTAGAATAACAGACTAGATGCTTTAAAAGGAGGGTGGTGCTTGAAACCATTGTTCTTTCTCTGTTAACCATGGTTACCTGCAGGGAAACATGTGCAGTCATCATTGCTTTGCACAAAAAAGGGATTCACAGGCAATGATATTGCTGCTACTAAGATTGCACCTAAATCAACCATTTATCGGCTCATCAAGAACTTCAAGGAGAGAGGTTTAATTGTTGTGAAGAAGGCTTCAGGGTGCCCAAGAAAGTCCAGCAAGCGCTAGGACCATCTCCTAGCTGCGGGATCGGGGCACCTCCAGTGCAGAGCTTGCTCAGGAATGGCAGCAGGCAGGTGTGAGTGCATCTCCACGCACAGTGAGGCAAGGACTTTTGGAGGATGGCCTGGTGTCAAGAAGGGCAGCAAAGTAGCCACTTCTTTCCAGGAAAAACATCAGGGACAGAATGATATTCTGCAAAAGGTATAGGGATTGGACTGCTGAGGACTGGGGTAAAGTCATTTTTTCTGATGAATCCCATTTTCAATTGTTTGGGGCATCCGTAAAAAACCTTGTCCGGAGAAGAAAAGGTGAGTGCTACCTTCAGTCCTGTGTCATGCCAACAGTAAAGCATCCTGAGACCTTTCATGTGTGGGGTTGCTTCTCAGCCAAGTGAGTGGGCTCACTCAAAATTTTGCCTAAGAACACAGCCATGAATAAAGAATGGCACAAAAACATCCTCCAAGAGCAACTTCTCCTAACCATTCAAGAACAGTTTGGTGAGGGGAACTAAACATTGAAATATTGGGTCCATGGCCAAGAAACTCCCCAGACCTTAATCCCATTGTGAACTTGTGATCAATCTTCAAGAGGCGGTGAACAAAAACCCTCCCACATATTCTGACAAACTCCAAGCTTTGATTATGGAAGAATGGGCTGCCATCAGTCAGGATGTAGCCCAGAAGTTTATTGACAGCATGACAGGGCGAATTGCAGAGGTCTTGAAAAAGAAGGGTCAGCACTGCAAATATTGACTCTTTGTATAAACTTAATGTAATTGTCAATAAAAGCCTTTGACATTTATGAAATGCTTGTAATTATACTTCAGTATACCATAGTTACATCTGACAAAAAGATCTAAAAACAGTGAAGCAGCAGACTTTATGAAAATTAATATTTGTGTCATTCTCAAAACTTTTGGCCAGGACTGTATATGTATTTAATAGACACATATGTGATGCCTTTGGTGGAGAACTTTGAAGAACTCACTTTTCACATCACATACTGTGGACACCTTTTGACAAATCATTGTGGACTTGTTTTGTTCTATAGGTGGACATATCGTAAAATGAACAATAGGCAACTGTTGTGCTCCTCCTGTTATTTTTCATACATAATTAATATTTATACAGTTTAAGACATTGCTTTAACTAGAAAATGATATCTATGACTAAACAGTTAGTCACTATTATACATTTTGTGCATCCACAATATAGATATGCTTCTTTACACGGAGGTAATCAATCATTTTACATGTAATGAAACTGTTATTAATACTTACTAACATAACATTATTTCTACATATGTGACTTGCAACAGGATTCATACAGACTGTTGCTGCAAACTAGCCAAATTCTGTAACAATACTCGCTATTTCTTTAAAAGCCTACAGACCATTCAAACAGCACATTTGACAAACAAACAGTTTCAAAATTATGAAAAACTGACAACCTTTAAAGTATGAGGATTACTATTTTTTAAAGAGAACGGATATATTATTTCAGATTATGGATCCCATCCACAATTTCATATATGGAACCCTAAGGCCTCTATGAAGCCGTCTACTTTCCTGCATTCGCCGGCCCAATACACTCGCCTAAGCTCGCCTACCATCGCTGCCGCGGACCTGAATATGTTAAGTTATCAAGAAAGCTGTCAAGAAGCCGCGTACCAAGTACGGAGCGATGAGCAGCGGACTGTTGTTAACTAACAGTCATCGATCTCGCTGCTCATCGACTTCTTCGCAGCTTTCTTGCTAGCCTGTCACTAAGCACCTACACTAAGCTATACTGTTTTACCCCCTAAACTGCCGCTCCCGGAGCCCCCCGCACCTAAATAAAGTTGATACCCCCTAAACCGCCGCTCCTGGACCCCACCGCAACTATAATAAATATATTAACCCCTAAACCGCTGCTCCCGGACCCCGCCGCCACCTATATTAAACTTATTAACCCCTGTCCTGCCCCCCTATACCGCCGCCACCAATATAAAACTTATTAACCCCTAAACCTAAGTCTAACCCTAACCCTAACACCTCCCTAACTTAAATATTATTTAAATAAATCTAAATAAAAATTAATATTATTAACTAAATTATTCCTATTTAAAAATAAATACTTACCTATAAAATAAACCTAATATAACTACAATATAACTAATAGTAACATTGTAGCTATTTTAGGATAGGGGTTAATAAGTTTAATATAGGTGGCGGCGGGATAGGGGGGGCAGGATAGGGGTTAATAACTTTAAGATAGGTGGCGGCGGTATAGGGGGCGGCAGATTAGGGGTTAATAGGTATAATGTAGGTGGCGGCTGGGTCCGGGAGTGGCGGTTTAGGGGTTAATATATTTATTATAGTTGCGGCGGGGTCCAGGAGCGGCGGTTTAGGGGTTAGTATGTTTATTTATAATGTAAGTTTATAAGTATAATGTAGGCGGTGTAGGGGGACAGATTAGGGGTGTTTAGACTCGGGGTACATGTTAGGGTGTTAGGTGCAGACACTTCCCATAGGAATCAATGGGATATCGGGCAGCAGCGAATATGAGCTCTCGCTTCTGTCAGACTCCCATTGATTCCTATGGGATTCGCCACTTCCAGGGCGGCGGATTGAAAACCAAGTACGCTGGGCCGGAATAGTGCCGAGCGTACCTGCTAGTTCTTTGATAACTAGCAAAAGTAGTCAGATTGTGCCGAACTTGCGTTCGGCACATCTGTAGTGACGTAAGAATTGATCTGTGTCGGACTGAGACCGGCGGATCGTAGCTTACGTCACTATATTCTACTTTTGCCAGTCTCTAGCCTTTGATAACTAAGGCGAATCAGCCTCGCCACAAATACGCTGCGGAATTCCAGCGTATTTGCGGTTGATGGCTTGATAACTAGAGGCCTAAGTGTTTATTTGTAACTAATATGTACCCAATAATCTTATAAATATGTAACAGGATATGAAATTCTAAGTGTAAGAAAACAATGGTAAGGCCACGTATTTTGCTTACATGGTTTGCTGTCAAGGTTTTACATTTTTAATTCAAGAAAATTTGAGAGACACTTTGAGTATCACATGTACAATTTGTATAAATTACATTAGTAGTTAGCTATCACATTCCAACTGCAAATACATTGCATAGGTTGTCACGGTTTATTTCATTTGAGCTCATGAAAATTAAGCTGTCTAAAATAAAATAAAAAATGAATTGACAGTAAATTCAAAAATTTAAATTTCATTATTCAGATAGAGGAAACAATTTAAACAATTTTCTAAATTACTTCTATTTTAAATTTTCTTGGTATCCTTTAAAAAAACAAACAAATACTGCTCAGTAGTTGCAATGCTCTGCTGGGAGCTAGCAACTAACAAAAAAAAATATACCTTTTGTCAATGGCTCACCAGATGTGTTTAGCTAGCACCCAGTAATGCATTGCTGCTCTTGAACCTACTATTCAACAAAGGATACAAAAATAACATATCAGATATCATAATAGAAATAAATTGGAAAGTTCATTCTCTAATAAAATCAGGAAAGTTAAATTTTTACTTTATTCTCTCTTTACATTGGCTACAAAAATGTTTATTTTTTTATTTTAGTTTACAAATGTTAAAAACAAAGTTTTAATGTCAGAGTCAGATGCTCTAATTTTTCTTTTGAAGTGTAGTATCAGCATATAGGTAGAAATGTAATCTATACAAAGTTATCACATTAGCCACATTTTTAACACAATTATTGGCTAGACATCAGATGTGATGTTTACATTGATTTCCTGAGTTTGGTTGAGTCCAAGAGGGAAGAGATTCAATTCAATCATTGCTACTTAGCCCAAATTTATTTTACAGGTAATTTTGTAAGTATTTTAGCTATGTAGTTATTAAATAGTTAATAACTATTTAATAACTATTGTACCTAGTTAAAATAAATACAAAGTTGCCTGTAAAATAAAATTAAATCCTAAAATAGCTACAATGTTACTATTAGTTATATTGTAGCTATATTAGGTTTATTTTATAGGTAAGTATTTATTTTTAAATAGGAATAATTTAGTTAATAATATTAATTTTTATTTAGATTTAAATACTATTTTAGTTAGGGGGGTGTTAGGGTTAGGGTTAGACTTAGGTTTAGGGGTTAATAAGTTTAACATAGTGGCGGCGGTGTAGGGGGGGCAGGATAGGGGTTAATAAGTTTAATATAGGTGGCGGCGGGATAGGGGGGGCAGGATAGGGGTTAATAACTTTAAGATAGGTGGCGGCGGTATAGGGGGCGGCAGATTAGGGGTTAATAGGTATAAGGTAGGTGGCGGCTGGGTCCGGGAGTGGCGGTTTAGGGGTTAATATATTTATTATAGTTGCGGCGGGGTCCAGGAGCGGCGGTTTAGGGGTTAGTATGTTTATTTATAATGTAAGTTTATAAGTATAATGTAGGCGGTGTAGGGGGGACAGATTAGGGGTGTTTAGACTCAGGGGACATGTTAGGGTGTTAGGTGCAGACACTTCCCATAGGAATCAATGGGATATCGGCAGCAGCGAACATGAGCTCTCGCTGCTGTCAGACTCCCATTGATTCCTATGGGATTCGCCGCTTCCAGGGCGGCGGATTGAAAACCAAGTACGCTGGGCCAGAATAGTGCTGAGCGTACCTGCTAGTTCTTTGATAACTAGCAAAAGTAGTCAGATTGTGCCGAACTTGCGTTCGGCTAATCTGTAGTGACGTAAGAATTTATCTGTGTCGGACTGAGACCGGCGGATCGTAGCTTACGTCACTATATTTTACTTTTGCTGGTCTCTAGCCTTTGATAACTAAGGCGAATCAGCCTCGCCACAAATACGCTGCGGAATTCCAGCGTATTTGCGGTTGATGGCTTGATAACTAGAGGCCTAAGTGTTTATTTGTATGCCACATCTCAGTAACTAATATGTACCCAATAATCTTATAAATATGTAACAGGATATGAAATTCTAAGTGTAAGAAAACAATGGTAAGGCCACGTATTTTGCTTACATGGTTTGCTGTCAAGGTTTTACATTTTTAATTCAAGAAAATTTGAGAGACACTTTGAGTATCACATGTACAATTTGTATAAATTACATTAGTAGTTAGCTATCACATTCCAACTGCAAATACATTGCATAGGTTGTCACGGTTTATTTCATTTGAGCTCATGAAAATTAAGCTGTCTAAAATAAAATAAAAAATGAATTGACAGTAAATTCAAAAATTTAAATTTCATTATTCAGATAGAGGAAACAATTTAAACAATTTTCTAAATTGCTTCTATTTTAAATTTTCTTGGTATCCTTTAAAAAAACAAACAAATACTGCTCAGTAGTTACAATGCTCTGCTGGGAGCTAGCAACTAACACAAAAAAATATACCTTTTGTCAATGGCTCACCAGATGTGTTTAGCTAGCTCCCAGTAATGCATTGCTGCTCTTGAACCTACTATTCAACAAAGGATACAAAAATAACATATCAGATATCATAATAGAAGTAAATTGGAAAGTTCATTCTCTAATAAAATCAGGAAAGTTAAATTTTTACTTTATTCTCTCTTTACATTGGCTAAAAAAATGTTTTTTTTTTTAATTTTAGTTTACAAATGTTAAAAACAAAGTTTTAATGTCAGAGTCAGATGCTCTAATTTGAGCATATATCTTGTGCTCTTTTGAAGTGTAGTATCAGCATATAGGTAGAACTGTAATCTATACAAAGTTATCACATTAGCCACATTTTTAACACAATTGTTGGCTAGACATCAGATGTGATGTTTACATTGATTTCCTGAGTTTGGTTGAGTCCAAGAGGGAAGAGATTCAATTCAATCATTGCTACTTAGCCCAACTAATTCACTAATTTGCTGGATGACCAGTGGTTTTCCTGTGGTGTCAAAGACTGCTAATGGGTCGGGATTAATTGGAGCCACATATTTCCCTTCCTCAAAGTGGTGAGTGAGTATGAGATATAGGCCTCTAGTTATCAAGGTCTGGCGGATCTGATCCGACAGTGCGGATCAGGTCCGCCAGACCTCGCTGAATACGGCGAGCAATACGCTCGCCGTATTCAGCATTGCACCAGCAGCTCACAAGAGCTGCTGGTGCAACGCCGCCCCCTGCAGACTCGCGGCCAATGGGCCACCAGCAGGGGGATGTCAATCAACCCGATCGTACTCGATCGGGTTGAATTGCGGCGATCTTTGTTATGGAGCATTTTGGAGTCTTTGTGACCGCTGCTTCATAACTGCTGTTTCTGGCGAGCCTGCAGGCTCGCCAGAAACACGGGGTATCAAGCTCCATTCGGAGCTTGATACATATGCCCCTTAATCTCATTCCTATCCTGTTTCTTTCCTATGATTTAGCCTGAAATGTTGAGTTGTGTTCTAGTTTCTGTGGCAGCTGGATGGTGATTCATTTTCCAATGTCTTTTTCCCAAAGTGCAGGTCAAAATTATCCTGCAAATGAATAAGGAAAGTGTTTGCTTATAACCGTTTCTGGCTCTTAGATTAAATTAACAAGTGGAATGATAATACTAAATATGGAAACTTATCATCTACTGAGATGTATGCAGGATATCTGTAATGTACTGCAGAGGCCAACCCATAGATTTTGTTATTTTCCACTCCCCATAGAGGGTTATGGACATAGAATATTTCAGGACAAACACAAGTGTTCTTTTTTCATTGCAAGAGGTGTAGGACAAATAAAAGAAATGACACAATAGTAAAAGTATAATATACTGAGTTGTAAAGAGATAATTAAATAATTATGGGCTTTTTAAGAGATATTTAGTTACAGACATGAATCAGCAGTTTACACATCAGTAGATCAGCATCGCAAGCTGAAGAGAGCATCCCTTCTGTTTGCCATAGATAACTCAAAGCCTGCCGTGCGCTAAGCATCACAGACCTTAGCCATTAAGTTCTCTGGGTGGGTGCAAGTAGTTACAGTCTTTTATATGATGGTAACATATTCATTTATTTATCTAAGAATATGAGAATATGATAATACTTGCAAGGCATTCCCAATGTCATATATATGCCTAGGAACTTCTACAGATTCACAAACATTTGGATCATGTCAGAGAATTAAGTGAATTTGCATATTAGTAGATCAGCGTCAATAGCTGAAAATGTGATCCCTTTGTTTGGTAATAAAAACTCAGCTCCTGCTGTGGGCTAAACATTATAGGAATTGGCCATCAAGTTGTATGAGTGCAATGAATTATAAAATGTTATAATATGGTCGCAGAATAACAGGCAGATTATCAACAGAATATGAGATCTAAAAATAATTTCAGATTGAGAATGATACATAGTTTAGCTCAAATATAAATACACTATATGGCCAAAAGTTTGTGTACACCCTACTAATTATTAATTTCAGGTGTTTCAGCCACATTCATTGCTAACAGATGCATAAAAGCTGCATTATGTACTTATATGCGACTGCTATTATCCCCCTGGTTAGGTTTTTTATGTATATAATAAAGGAGGAATGACTATCTCAGGTGGTTTATATGCAGTTATTATAATGAGATATTAGCTTAAGTCATAAGGATGGGAGGTTATTCATATAAGAGACATGTTTTTTATGAGCCTATGATATAAGGATGAGTTTGAGTTATACTCCATATTTGGTGAGAATGATTATATGCTGGATACATGAAGAGCATCTTTACTTTAGAAACAAGTTTCTCCCATCACGATTCTGGGTCATAGCTGTCAATATGTATTGTTACCAGCAACTATTAAATATATATTCAATTTTATTTTATTATATACATGTGCATATACCTATAGGAATCAATAAATATAATTAGTTAAAAACGTTAAATAGGTAAAGGATAGTCAAACTCCTCATATATAAGAACTGACCTGTATGCAGTTAAATGTAAAATAGTTAAAAACAAAGTTCGTTTGTTTTAGTGTGTTTTGCCTAGGACTTTTTACCTTAATCTTTTAGTCTTTCAGTTCTTTTGAAGAATAAGCGTCACTCTACTACGATTCTTAACAGAGTGAGCCTCTGTGACTGCTTGCAACAATGGATTCAATACGGCACAAACAGATTCTCCGTGACAGCTTGCAACAGCTGATTTTGTCCGGCTCAAGCAAATCCCCGCCTTCCGATGACAATGAGCTTTCTGCCTCTCTTGTCTCCAGGCTGAAAAAGGGACTTTTAAGTTTACTCCTGGATAAGGGTATATATTACTGTTACCCGGCTTCAGATGTCAATATCCTAGACGGATCTTTCACAGCTTTTTCAGTGTAGCTGTCAAATCCGTAGAGTTCCGGTTTCCCAGCCTTTCTCGTTCGGCTGTGTTACTCTCTCCGTCTAGGATATCGACATCTGAAGCCGGGTAACAGTAATATATACCCTTATCCAGGAGTAAACGTAGAGGTCCCTTTTTCAGCCTGGAGACAAGAGAGGCAGAAAGCTCATTGTCATCGGAAGGCGGGGATTTGCTTGAGCCGGACAAAATCAGATGTTGCAAGCTGTCACAGAGAATCTGTTTGTGCCGTATTGAATCCATTGTTGCAAGCAGTCACGGAGGCTCACTCTGTTAAGAATCGTAGCAGAGTGACACTTATACTTCAAAAGAACTGAAAGACTAAAAGATTAAGGTAAAAAGTCCTAGGCAAAACACACTAAAACAACAAACTTTGTCTTGGGAAATATAATGTTACAATTTATCTGATAAACAGTTACATTTTGAAAGTGAATAACAACGATAATAGAGCTATCCTATTGGCCAATAGAAGACATAAGAGAGTCCAATGAACTGTGAGATATAAGATCCACCTCCCACACTAAACTATACTGTTTTACCCCTAAACTGCCGCTGCCGGAGCCCCCCGCACCTAAATAAAGTTATTACCCCCTAAACCGCCGCTCCTGGACCCCACCGCAACTATAATAAATATATTAACCCCTAAACCGCCGCTCCCGGACCCCGCCGCCACCTATATTAAACTTATTAACCCCTGTCCTGCCCCCCTATACCGCCGCCACCAATATAAAACTTATTAACCCCTAAACCTAAGTCTAACCCTAACACCTCCCTAACTTAAATATTATTTAAATAAATCTAAATAAAAATTAATATTATTAACTAAAAAAAAACTAAAAATTATATAACCCACCCAAACCCCCCTTAAATAAACCTAACACTAACCCCCTGAAGATCTCCCTACCTTGAGTCGTCTTCACCCAGCCGAGCCAAATTCTTCATCCAAGCGGAGCAAGAAGAGGTCCTCTATCCGGTAGAAGTCTTCATCCAAGCGGGGCAAGAAGAGGTCTTCCATCCGGTAGAAGTCTTTATCCAAGCGGTGCCTTCTATCTTCATCCAACCGCGGCTCCATCTTGCAGACCTCCGACATGGAACATCCTTCTGGCCCGACGACTACCCGACGAATGAAGGTTCCTTTAAGGGACGTCATCCAAGATGGCGTCCCTCGAATTCTGATTGGCTGATAGGATTCTATCAGCCAATCGGAATTAAGGTAGGAAAAGTCCGACTGGCTGATTCAATCAGCCAATCGGATTGAAGCTCAATCTGATTTGCTGATCCAATCAGCCAATCGGATTGACCTCACATTCTATTGGCTGATCAGAACAGCCAATAGAATGTGGGTGGTGGATTTTAATGTTGGGGGGGTTGTATTTTTTTTTTACAGGTAAAAGAGCTGATTACTTTGGGGCAATGCCCCGCAAAAAGCCCTTTTAAGGGCTGGTAAAAGAGCTGATTACTTTATAATTTAGAATAGGGTAGGGCATTTATTTATTTTGGGGGGCTTTATTATTTTATTAGGGGGCTTAGATTAGGTGTAATTAGTTTAAACTTCTTGTAATTCTTTTTTATTTTCTGTAATTTAGTGTTTGTTTTTTTTGTACTATAGTTTAGTTTATTTAATTGAATTGAATTTTAGGTAATTGTAGTTAATTTATTTCATTAATTTAATGATAGTGTAGTGTTAGGTTTAATTGTAACTTAGGTTAGGATTTATTTTACAGGTAATTTTGTAAGTATTTTAGCTAGGTAGTTATTAAATAGTTAATAACTATTTAATAACTATTGTACCTAGTTAAAATAAATACAAAGTTGCCTGTAAAATAAAATTAAATCCTAAAATAGCTACAATGTTACTATTAGTTATATTGTAGCTATATTAGGTTTATTTTATAGGTAAGTATTTATTTTTAAATAGGAATAATTTAGTTAATAATATTAATTTTTATTTAGATTTAAATACTATTTTAGTTAGGGGGTGTTAGGGTTAGGGTTAGACTTAGGTTTAGGGGTTAATAAGTTTAATATAGTGGCGGCGGTGTAGGGGGGGCAGGATAGGGGTTAATAAGTTTAATATAGGTGGCGGCGGGATAGGGGGGCAGGATAGGGGTTAATAACTTTAAGATAGGTGGCGGCGGTCTAGGGGGCGGCAGATTAGGGGTTAATAGGTATAATGTAGGTGGCGGCTGCGTCCGGGAGTGGCGGTTTAGGGGTTAATATATTTATTATAGTTGCGGCGGGGTCCAGGAGCGGCGGTTTAGGGGTTAGTATGTTTATTTATAATGTAAGTTTATAAGTATAATGTAGGCGGTGTAGGGGGGACAGATTAGGGGTGTTTAGACTCGGGGTACATGTTAGGGTGTTAGGTGCAGACACTTCCCATAGGAATCAATGGGATATCGGGCAGCAGCGAACATGAGCTCTCGCTGCTGTCAGACTCCCATTGATTCCTATGGGATTCGCCGCTTCCAGGGCGGCGGATTGAAAACCAAGTACGCTGGGCCGGAATAGTGCCGAGCGTACCTGCTAGTTCTTTGATAACTAGCAAAAGTAGTCAGATTGTGCCGAACTTGCGTTCGGCACATCTGTAGTGACGTAAGAATTGATCTGTGTCGGACTGAGACCGGCGGATCGTAGCTTACGTCACTATATTCTACTTTTGCCGGTCTCTAGCCTTTGATAACTAAGGCGAATCAGCCTCGCCACAAATACGCTGCGGAATTCCAGCGTATTTGCGGTTGATGGCTTGATAACTAGAGGCCTAAGTGTTTATTTGTATGCCACATCTCAGTAACTAATATGTACCCAATAATCTTATAAATATGTAACAGGATATGAAATTCTAAGTGTAAGAAAACAATGGTAAGGCCACGTATGTTGCTTACATGGTTTGCTGTCAAGGTTTTACATTTTTAATTCAAGAAAATTTGAGAGACACTTTGAGTATCACATGTACAATTTGTATAAATTACATTAGTAGTTAGCTATCACATTCCAACTGCAAATACATTGCATAGGTTGTCACGGTTTATTTCATTTGAGCTCATGAAAATTAAGCTGTCTAAAATAAAATAAAAAATTAATTGACAGTAAATTCAAAAATTTAAATTTCATTATTCAGATAGAGGAAACAATTTAAACAATTTTCTAAATTGCTTCTATTTTAAATTTTCTTGGTACCCTTTAAAAAAAAAAACAAATACTGCTCAGTAGTTGCAATGCTCTGCTGGGAGCTAGCAACTAACACAAAAAAATATACCTTTTGTCAATGGCTCACCAGATGTGTTTAGCTAGCTCCCAGTAATGCATTGCTGCTCTTGAACCTACTATTCAACAAAGGATACAAAAATAACATATCAGATTTCATAATAGAAGTAAATTGGAAAGTTCATTCTCTAATAAAATCAGGAAAGTTTAATTTTTACTTTATTCTCTCTTTACATTGGCTACAAAAATGTTTTTTTTTTTATTTTAGTTTACGAATGTTAAAAACAAAGTTTTAATGTCAGAGTCAGATGCTCTAATTTGAGCATATATCTTGTGCTCTTTTGAAGTGTAGTATCAGCATATAGGTAGAACTGTAATCTATACAAAGTTATCACATTAGCCACATTTTTAACACAATTGTTGGCTAGACATCAGATGTGATGTTTACATTGATTTCCTGAGTTTGGTTGAGTCCAAGAGGGAAGAGATTCAATTCAATCATTGCTACTTAGCCCAACTAATTCACTAATTTGCTGGATGACCAGTGGTTTTCCTGTGGTGTCAAAGACTGCTAATGGGTCGGGATTAATTGGAGCCACATATTTCCCTTCCTCAAAGTGGTGAGTGAGTATGAGATATAGGCCTCTAGTTATCAAGGTCTGGCAGATCTGATCCGACAGTGCGGATCAGGTCCGCCAGACCTCGCTGAATACGGCAAGCAATACGCTTGCCGTATTCAGCATTGCACCAGCAGCTCACAAGAGCTGCTGGTGCAATGCCGCCCCCTGCAGACTCACGGCCAATGGGCCGCCAGCATGGGGGTGTCAATCAACCCGATCGTACTCGATCGGGTTGAATTGCAGTGATCTTTGTCCGCCTGCTCAGAGCAGAAGGACAGGTTATGGGGCAGCGGTCTTTGTGACCGCTGCTTCATAACTGCTGTTTCTAGCGAGCCTGCAGGCTCGCCAGGAACACGGGTATCAAGCTCCATTCGCTCCATATGCCCCTTAATCTCATTCCTATCCTGTTTCTTTGCTACCATTTAGCCTGAAATGTTGAGTTGTGTTCTAGTTTCTGTGGCAGCTGGATGGTGATTCATTTTCCAATGTCTTTTTCCCAAAGTGCAGGGCAAAATTATCCTGCAAATGAATAAGGAAAGTGTTTGCTTATAACCGTTTCTGGCTCTTAGATTAACAAGTGGAATGATAATACTGAATATGGAAACTTATCATCTACTGAGATGTATGCAGGATATCTGTAATTTACTGCAGGGGCCAACCCATAGATTTTGTTATTTTCCACTCCCCATAGAGGGTTATGGACATAGAATATTTCAGGACAAACACAAGTGTTCTTTTTTCATTGCAAGAGGTGTAGGACAAATAAAAGAAATGACACAATAGTAAAAGTATAACATACTGAGTTTTAAAGGGATAATTAAATAATTAAGGGCTTTTTAAAAGATATTTAGTTACAGACATGAATCAGCAGTTTACACATCAGTAGATCAGCATCACAAGCTGAAGATAGTATCCCTTCTGTTTGCCATAGATAACTCAAAGCCTGCCGTGCGCTAAGCATCACAGACCTTAGCCATTAAGTTCTCTGGGTGGGTGCAAGTAGTTACAATCTTTTATATGATGGTAACATATTAATGTATTTAACTAAAAATTAATTTTAAGAAATAAAACACACCTCGCTTGATTGGTAAAGAAAATGTGTGTTAAGATGTACAAGTTTGGTATTGTTCTTTGTTTTGAGAATATGATAATGCTTGCAAGTCATTCCCAATGTCATATATATGCCTAGGAACTTCTACAGATTCACAAACATTTGCAAAGAACATTTGGATCATGTCAGAGAATTAAGTGAATTTGCATATTAGTAGATCAGCGTCAACAGCTGAAAATGTGATCCCTTTGTTTGGTAATAAAAACTCAGCTCCTGCTGTGGGCTAAACATTATAGGAATTGGCCATCAAGTTGTATAAGTGCAATGAATTATAAAATGTTATAATGTGGTCGCAGAATAACAGGCAGATTATCAACAGAATATGAGATCTAAAAATAATTTCAGATTGAGAATGATACATAGTTTAGCTCAAATATAAATACACTATATGGCCAAAACTAATTATTAAGTTCAGGTGTTTTATCCACATTCATTGGTAACAGATGCATAAAAGCTGCATTATGTACTTATATGTGATTGCTATTATCCCCCTGGTTAGGTTTGTTATGTATATAATAAAGGAGGAATGATTATCTCAGGTGGTTTATATGCAGTTATTATAATGATATATTAGCTTAAGTCATAAGGATGGGAGGTTATTCATATAAGAGACATGTTTTTTTATGAGCCTATGATATAAGGAAGAGTTTGAGTTATACTCCATATTTGGTGAGATCGAGTATATGCTGGATACATGAAGAGCATCTTAACTTTAGAAACAAGTTTCTCCCATCGCGATTCTGGGTCATAGCTGTCAATATTTATTGTTACCAGCAACTATTAAATATATATTTTATTTTATTATATACATGTGCATATACCTATAGGAACAAGGAGAGTATTAATAGTAATTGTTGTAGTGATACTACTATGATATCAATCAGGATGTTATCTCTGTTATTTGTAGCACCTATAGCACATTAGAGCCTATTGTGATCAGGGGGCTGATATCCCCATGATGTATTCACACGCTTCTTACTTAAAAGAAAACCCTAATGATATCTACCTAATTTAAAATAACTACACCATGCCTTTGTCACCTTTAGAAGTTATTAAGCTAGATATCCCCAGCTTGAGTACCCAGAGCACGCCTAAATAGTATATAGATTGGTTTGACCATTCTGGACCCGCAGGCAGTGGCTGAGTCTGTGGGCTAGACCCAGACATGTGTTTTAGGAATCATATATATTGTTGTAGATATTACACTATGTTCAGGGCACATTGGCCTATTGGATACGCAGTTATGCACTTTCAGACTAGCCATGGTGGTTATATGGATCTATCTGCTGTTTTACCATAATATATGCCCACGTACAACGACAACCCTCCATCTATTTCATATATGAGGCTATCCTTACCCTTTTCTTGTATGTCATATCATGTGTTAAGGTTAATTATTTTATGTAATACAGGTCCCTTTATGTTAAGTTTATATATATATATATATATAGGTCCCCGTCTGGAAAATGCAACTTCTCCCCTAGGTGTTCATTAAAATAGCAGGTCACAATGAATAACCATACACCTTCAGATACTACCATTAAAAGCGGCATAGTAGTAACTACTATTACTCATAGACATCTGTAATTCTTCCTTTGGTCCAGAATGGCCATTGCAGTTGTTAAGTAGCACTTCCTACTGAATTCTATCTTTTCTGAGAACCAAGAGAGACCATACACATCATCTAAGTTCCTTCACTATGCCATATTTTTTCACTAGGTAGAGGAATTATAGCTACATGCACATTCAGGTACTACTTTACCTGCTCTGCTACATAACTATAGAAAGGAAAACTGTGTATCACCGTCTCACTCACAGGGAACCCACTAATTGCTACATTAGCACACATATTTCAGCTATATTTTATAATAATTTGTGTGCAACCTCTATATAAGAAGTCTTACCCCCTCACATAACTTACCCTTCTATTTGAAACTTTTGACACCATGGCTTAACTTATTCAGGAGATAGAGAACTACATCATATTAGTTACCTGCAATGTGTTACTTATACTTGTCCCATAGTTTTGTCATTCTGCTCCTCATTACTCTCTAAGGCTTGGTAGGGTCCTATATAGCCTATTGGAAGTCTACAACAGAAGTTCTAGATGCCATCTTATGGTAGTTCTCTATATATACATTTATTTTTGGAAGGTTATATATTGTCAGTTCAAGTATATCTGTTATTCCTGTCATATACTGTTAACCCTTGGCAGGATTAACGCATGACCTTGTTATATCTTCAACATATGAGATGATAGATAATGGTTCTGTATTTCTCATATAACACTAAGGTTTGTTTTGTCTAGCTCTCCTAATATGCATTCTGTGGGTTTTTTGACAAGTCCAGATTAAACCCCCTGGATACGCCCTCTCCCCCCTCCTATTATTAGAAGCAGTTCTTGCCTGCTGATCACCCTCACTCCTCATATACCATTATATATTAAAGACTAACACTATCAAAAAAAAATAAAAAAAAAAATAGAAGAGATTTCACTATACTAAGTCCAGCTATTTATCAGTTGGTGTAGACCTGAGATGACTAATAAATGTGTGTTTTGAAATTGTATAACTATAAATGCCATGTTGCATATTCCCACACAGTTATATATCACCACATGAAAAGACAGGCCTGTTAGGTACTTATCTGAAAAGTTATTTGCTATTCCCTTCATAGGAGATTGTATAGACATTTGTGTTTTGAGAAAAAAATTGTATTCCCTATCCATGTCATAATATGCTTACAAACATATTGTATAACTAACTTTTTTTTACCATATCTACCCTCACTTGTCTTGTATATTATCTGTTATTGTAAATGGACGAAAGCTTTATATTGTATTTACCGCAAATCTCAATAAAAAGTATATTTAAAAAAAAAAAAAAACATCCCAAAAGTACAAATGATGAGAGTAAGAAAAAACTGTTCCAGCGATGAACAGTGACTGGAACAATCACTTATCTTAAAAGAAAGATTTCTTGACCGAGGGTATAATATGTCCAATTGAGGAAATAATTACAGATGTGAATAAGATGGATAGGACCAACATGCTTGCATAAAAATCACAAAAAGACAAAGAGTCAAACAAAGATATATTAGATGTTCCTTTCATAACCGAATATAGTGATAATAAGTATATGATAGAAAGGATCATTTGGAAGCATTGAAATATTCTAAAGGAGGACAATATTATTGGAGAACAACTAAGATCCACACCACATTTTATCTATAAAAAAAACACAGAACCTAAAAACCATTCTGGCTCCAAATGTTCTAAAAAAAACCCTCTACAGATATAACTAAAGATGTGAGAGGGAATACCCTCAAGGTTTTTTCCCATGTCACAACTTTAAGGTGTGTAAGCATGGTATAAAAACAGATACCTTTAGATCATTTGTCACAAAGGAGACATTTAAAGTTAATCAACTAATATGCTGCACAAATAAAGGAATAATATATCTGATAGAATGTGGTTATGGACTTCAATACGTAGGTCAAACCTTGAGAAAATTAAAAAACTGTATAAGGGAATATCTACAAATTAAATGGCAAAAAGATGATGTTCCAATTTATAAATATTTTAAAGATAAACATAATGGCCAAAGTACAGATTGAAAGTATATAAAGTATATGTAAAGTACCGAAAGATTGGAGAGGTGGGAATTTTGAAAAAAGACTACTCCTAATTGAATGTAAATAGATATTCCACCTAGACTGTATTCACCCAAAAGGTCTAAATGCAGATTCTGAGGTTAGTACATCTTCTATTAAATATCTATAAATATGTTTGAAAATGTAAATATATTCTTTTATATACCCACTTCTTTCGAGATCTACATTTTTCAATATTGGATACCAACACCCCTGGTATATTACTAGCCTGTTTTATATATATACATATATTTATTTATTGTTATATGGGTGTATTATTGGAGAAATCAATAATATATATATATATATATATATATATATATATATATATATATATATATATATATATATATATACTGTATGTACCCATATGCTTATATACACTCTTCATTTGAGATATAATTAACCTTATATGTTTTTGTGTATGGGAACACTGCCTTATGCTTAGTCCTGAATATCTCCATCTAGTAGTCATGATTTGTAATGATCTGCATTAGTATTACTATGCTCCATGGACCTTTAGTAACAGATATTGTAGATTATATTGATACGGTATGTATTACCATACTAACTGTGGTCCTTAATCGAATATTCCTTATGAAAGGTCAATTGGATGAACCAAATGTTTGATCTATTTTTAACCTTCCACTACCTATCTATACCACAATATCCCAGATTTGTGTTATACCAATATGCCAATGTGTTTCTTCTAAGTTCTCTAATTATATTTTAACATTTTAGGCATGAGCTATATCACTATGATAATTTGTCTTCTTAAAGCTTTATATTACCTTCCGTGGTATTTTATTAGTAATACTTTTTTATATGTGTATCAATTGCTTTTTCTATATGTGTATTAATTGCATTTATAAATATGCATCTGCGTTAGATGTGTTTTAATATAAGGAAACTCAAGCTGTAATGTCTGTTTTGATGTATATACGTTACAGATCCTTTTGTGAATATACGTTCCTAAAATATTTTTTAAAGTTTTTTTTAAGATCTTTTAAGGATTTTTAAAGTGATTCTTTAATAAAATACTTTTTCTAATAGCTTTTAAAGATTGTCTTTAAGAACATTTTTTTAAGTGACTTTTTTATGATGTACATTAGAGATAACTAATTCCACTAATATATTTGGCTACCATCCAGATAGTCTGTATCTAGTATATATTCATGTTTTGCCTATATAAAAATCTGTAGTGTCCAGAATCAAATATGGCCATTGAAGCTTCAGATCAATATTTACCCAATAACTGTAAATGACATCATAAAAAGACGCGGCTAACAAAAGTGACGTTATGCGATCAATGGAAGTAGTTTAACCGGAAGCTGGGAATACGGAAGTGACGAAACTGGGTCTAACTGGCACCTGAAGTACAGTCTTGATTTTTGTCAGTCAGACTTTTGGCAGTCTTTTTCACAAAGGACTGTGATAGGTTAGAATACCCGTTATATGTTTTGCTCTCTCCTTGTTGCTGATACTGTCTTGAGAAAGGCCTTGTTTAAGGCCGAAACCCGTCAACATTGCTAGACTATCAGCTCGAGTTTCGTGTTTGGGAGAAGACCCGGTAAGCCTACTTTCTATTATGCAGGTCTGTCTCCTTTGGTATGCATTTTCTCTTTCTGTTTAC
Source organism: Bombina bombina (assembly GCF_027579735.1). Lineage (NCBI taxonomy): Eukaryota > Metazoa > Chordata > Amphibia > Anura > Bombinatoridae > Bombina > Bombina bombina. The sequence continues at coordinate 422,406,831 of NC_069501.1, read as the reverse complement.
TTTACAGGTAATCTATGTGCCAATGTGACTTATAAATACTAGGAGAACTATTCACATAAAGAACATTACTTTATTTACACCTTTACATGATTTAGATAATTTTTTGGACTCATGAATATGATATGTTTTTTCTGAAATAGATATATATTTTGTCTGGATTTTCTTTTGTTCGTCTTTTGGATATCCATCTATCCTTTCTTTATCCACTTTTTCTTTTTTATACTGGATTAGGGTCACTGACACCCTTTAAGTGTACACTTATTTTATATATATATATAATGTACTAATCTGTTTTAGTGAATGTACTATTATTGTACTTATTCTATTCATACATCGTTTGCGATCTGTATCTTTATGTACTTTTTTTTATTTTAATATTTTGTTGGTATAATACATTTTTACTGTTTGCATACTTAAAGGGACATTCCAGCCAATGTTGGAATCCACATGGATACAGTTCAGATTTGAATAGAAGCATTTTTGTAATATAGATGTATTAGCAAAAATGCTTCCAATAAAAGCTATAGCTGTTTCAAAAGTGTATTTAAGTATGCAGCGTGCACCAGTATTTTAAACACAACACTTGTTTACAGAGCCTAGGTGCTTGTACCATCTGGTAATGACTCAATTTGTTAATTGCTGACATGATACAAGCCCCCACTAGCACTCTGAGCAACTGCAGTATTTTAATGCTGGTGCACTGAGAATATCTAGCTATGCTTCACATGCACGTGCAGAGAAAAATGTTATCACTAAAACAGTGATAACTTTTACTAGAAGCATTTTTGCCAATACATGTATATTGCAAATATGTTTCTATTCAAATATATAATTAATCTTTGTGTATTTATATTTTGACCGGAATGTCCCTTTAAGGCCTTAGGCGCTCCTTACACTCTTCTACTATTTCCTTTTATGATCCTGTTAGGTGATTGTTCATCTTTAGTGAGCTTTTGTGCAATTTCGTTTGGCACTGTATACTATTTCCCTCTTCTGTCTATTCTACTATAACAACATTCTATTTTATTTAAGTAATACAACCCTTTAATAACTGTAAACTATACTTTAATATGTATGGTTTCATCATTGAACAATGGGTTGTTATACCAATAAGGCATCAAACAGGAAAGCCAGTGAAAATTTATACTTATAATAAATATAAGATTTATTACTATGTGCACTAGATTCACAATGATATTCAAAACGCACACACACACACACACACACACACACACATATATATATATATATATATATATATATATATATATATATATATATATATATATATATATACACACAAAATATAAAAAATATGCTACTTGACTAACACAATGTAGCTATCTAAATCATCTATAGGCTGAACATTGTTATAGATAATAATCCCAGACTTTATAAACTTTATTTGTGGGTATAAATAGAGGCTTTGTCAATGCTTTAGACACACGCCTATTTTTCCCTTCTGAAGAAGTCTGCCCGAAGGCAGAGGAAACGTGTTAAGAGTAGAGGAGGATTGTCCCACAAGAGGATCCACACTCTGAGCACTTTCACGCATGAGCCAAGATGTGTCTGATTCCCATGGCTTTTACAAACCAAGGAAATTTGAAAGTTAAAGGGACACTACTTTTTAAAAAATAAACAAAAGCAGCGCTGCATTCTCTAAATAAATAAATCTAAAGGTACCCAATAAAAATATTAAATAATAATACTCTAAAAATACAATGATATTAGAGATAATAAATAAATCAAAAGTTATAAAATATAACAATTTACATTTATCTCATTTACCACATAAATATGAAAAGTAATAAATAAAAGTCAATCTGTATTGTAAAACACTTGTTATGGTACCGTCTCTAGTAGATAATTAGAATAAATCAGGTTTCTGAAATGAAAGGTTTCTCCAGAGATGTCCTTGTTTTTCAGCAAGTGTGAAAGAGTTTTAACAGTTTTCAGACATAGGCCCCTATTTATCAAGGTCTGGCGGACCTGATCCGACACTGTGGATCAGGTCCGCCAGACCTCGCTGAATACGGCGAGCAATACGCTCGCCGTATTCAGCATTGCACCAGCAGCTCACAAGAGCTGCTGGTGCAAAGCGGCCCCCTGCAGACTCGCGGACGCCAGCAGGGGGGTGTCAATCAACCCGATCATACTCGATCGGGTTGATTTCCAGCGATGTCTGTCCGTCTGCTCAGAGCAGGCGGACAGGTTATGGAGCAGCGGTCTTTGTGACCACTGCTTCATAACTTGTGTTTCTGGCGAGTCTGAAGACTCGCCAGAAACACACGGCATCAAGCTCCGAATGGAGCTTGATACATATGCCCTATAATCTCCTGTAAAGCTTTGTTAGCTAGCAGTGTGTTGCAGCAACAATATAGCTAAGGGGTTTATATGTTTTATGTATTTTATACTTGACTAGCTTACATTGTATTAAAATTGCATTGCCATACGGCTAGGCAAGGTGTGTTCTCAATTTATAGGTTCCACCTGCTGTAGCCGGCTTGCTAATATATACAAAGCTAGTGCTTGTTTTAAACATTAATAAAAAGCTTATAACCAGTACCACAGAAGCTGTTTTCTTCATTGGACTCTGCTCAAGGATACAACTTTACCTATGTGCTAATTTTCACCTATTATCTTGTGAGTAGTTTGTAAAAAATACATGGGGCTTACCAGGTGTTTAATCTACATTTAGATCTCTGTTTGCGCTTTCTCTCACCCCTTCCAGCTAAAGGGATACTAAACCTACATTTTTTCTTTCATGGTCAGATAGAGCATGCAATTTTAAGCTACTTTCTAATTTACTCCTATTATCATTTTTTCTTCATTCTCTTGCTATAAAGATTGCCAAATAGGTGACACTGAGCATTTGAAACATACTGCACATGCCTACAGTTATTTTTCTCTTGCGTGTGTGTGTCTTCTTGTGTGAGTGTGTCTGAGTGTGTGTTTTTGTGTGTGAGAGTGTTTGTGTCTTTCTGTGTGTGTGAGTCTGTGTGTGAAAGACTTAGTGTATTTATGGGTGTGAGAGAGTGTGTGTGCATGAGAGCGTTAGTTTCTTTCTGTGAGAGAGAGAAAGAGAGTGTGTGTGGGAATATGTATGTTTGTGTGTTAGTGTGTTAGAGTGTGTTTTGGTGTAAGAGAGTGTGCGTGTGATAGAGAGTGTGAGTGTGAATATCTAGGTACAAGTTTGTGTTTATGTGCTATAATACATAGTTTGTACTCTGTAAAAAATATTTTTGCTGTACTGTGCACAGCGTAAGAGTCTTATGGTTTGGGCTGAACTAAAGGTGGCATCCCTAATCACACTCTGTACCTGCTTATAAACCAAGTCACTTTCACTTGTCTCCTAACTTGCTCTATATTTAGGTGAAGACTACCTTTAAAAGGTTTAAATGAGAAGGTGAGTGCCCTCCATTAATCTGTAATGCTACATAGTAGAAAAAAATAAAATTGGTCTCCCAAAACCTAGTTACTTTGCTATTATTCTGGGTAGCATTTAGGCTCAGAATACAGATTTAGTTATGATGACAATATTTTTTTTGCATACTTTCTAATTAATTGATGTCCAGTTGTCCATAAAAATATTGATGTTAAACAACATCCATGCACTGTGAATCATTAATTATCAGACACATTACAGTTAATTGTAATGATTAAGTGAAATCTAACAAGCAGTTTACATGACAACAAAACTTTTGCTGAATTAAACAGCAATTATGTTTATGCTTCACATTCTTATCTTGCATTGAAAAGCATTTTGCAGCAATTAATTGATGTTAGCACAGTAAACTTTACCGCTTTATTTAAATTACCTATTTAATCAAGTTGCTTAAAATGTTCTATTGCTTTTCCTATCACAGCAGAATTACAGCAAGATGTTCTCTGCAGGAATGCAAGCAGAATTTAATACTGGAAGGGTTCAATAATCATAAAGATGCATTTATAGACTGAGTGGCTCAGGGGAAGATCAGCAAGATAAAAATATAATTATGCATTTGCTATTCTCTTCATCACAATAACACAATTCTTCCAGCTGATATATAAAATGTGAAAAGATTTAAACATAATTACGCTATATTACTTTTTGTAAATATCCTAAATATAGGTATAGCTCAATGTGACCTAAACACCGAGATACAAGGTGGGGACACTTACATACAGTATATTATATTATTATCTTGTGGGAAAATAAAGAGAGATAACAAACTATTGAATTAAATGTGTTTCTACTGAATACTGCAGAGGAATTAAAACATATAAGAATGCTGAGGTTCTGGATTATGGGGTTGATTCAAATCCTTTAGAAAAGCTTATCAAATAATCTATCTACAAAAATCAATTTTAAGGGATACAAAAGTCAAAATTAAACTTTAATGATTCATACAGTGCATGCAATTTTAATAGGCTTTTCAATTTACTTCTATGATCAAATTTACTTTGTTTTTTTGTATCCTTTGTTGAAAAGCATACTTAGGTAGGCTCAGGAGCAGCCAGATTCTACTGGGAAATAACTGGTGATTGGTAACTACACACCTATGCCTCTTGCAACTGGCTTACCAGTTGTGTTCAGCTAGCTCCCAGCAGTGCATTGGTGCTCTGGAGCTGAATTTTCAAACAAAGGGTACCAAGAGAATTAAGAAAATTTGATGATATAAGTGATAGAAATTTTGTAGAAAAATAATTGGAAACATTTTCCTAATATATTGTGATTGATCCGTTTCTTAGTACATACCTAGAGAATTCTGTTGATTGGTCACAGGAAATACATGAATGCGAATGCTAATGAAGGTGTGACAGCATGAAGAGAAAAGGAGAAACATGATATCAGCTTTAAAGTAAATATATATGTAGGACTTTGCTGCTCTTGTAGGGCCTATTTATCTAAAGCTCTCTGGGCTTGCAAGATTCTGTAAGTAATCTCACCAATAGTATAAAGCCCCAGTTGGCATTCTCTAAAGCCAGTTTTCACCTTGAGAACAATGGGTTCCATGTACGAAGCAGCGAGAGAGCATATGCGAGCCTGCTTCACACAATGTAAGACTTACATCTTATACTCTTCACCACCTCTGAGGTGGGGGAGAGAAATCACAGAGCGCTCGCTCGCTCTCGGGTATTGACAGTCCCTTCACTTGTGCAATTGGTTGCGCGAATGAAGGGGCGGGCATTACACACTCCAATGAGTGTGTAATAATACATATGGACCAGCGGAGGAGCAGATCCGCTGCCCGTATGTAGCGAAGGCTGGCGGACAGATCCCCAAGTTGAGAAGCTGTCCGCCCGCCTCTTAATACATGGGGCCTCATGTGTTTCACAAAAGGCGTATTCCCTGCTTTTAAAGGGACATGAAACCCATTTTTTTTCCTTTCATAATTCAGATAGTTTATACAATTTTAAACAACTTTTCAATTAACATCTATTATCTAATTTATGTCATTCTATTTTACTTCTTTGTTCTTTGCTGGATACGAATGGACTTTGGAACAGTTTTATTCATACCTGTTATCTGTAACAATAATACTTTTTGCCTTTGTTAAATAAGCCATTGTACTACAATATTTAATGGAAACCATTTAAAAAATAAATCAATAAAATTACTTCTTCACCTCTGCTAGTGGGCTGAACAGAGGTCTTAATAGCTGAAAGTTTTCAGTCAAGTCTTGAATATTTTCTAAACGTTTTCATCCTGCAGATCTTGCAAATTAAAAAAACAAATGCATAGGAAAATGAAGACAATTGTAAGATCATATTTGCTAAAAACAGTGTAATCTGATTTTTAGTGGCTGCAGTAATTTAATTTTTAAAGTGCGTCTGTTTTTTTGTGCAATTTTTTTTCTTCCTAGTAAAGTTACCCATTCTAGCAACTTCTATTACTTTCTATGGGAGCATCACACAGGGACAGCCCTGTTTCTTACACAATTCCCTGAGAGTTGTCACCGAGAGTTCGATGAGGGATTTTACATTCTTTCCTGCAAATTTTACTTAATACGGACTGTAGTTTTTGGTAGGCAGCTTCTCTATGTTCAACAGCTGATATTATTACCAATCCAAAGGGACACAAAGGAATTAAAGGACGAAGTTGCTATTAACGGTGAAGCTACTAACATAAATAATAACCATAACTTAATAAAAATAAACACAAGAAACAAATTGTAGATGGAAGTTTATTCAACATGACAACTGAACCGACTATTAAATGGGATGGTGGTGAATTGAGTCACTGGTCTTCTCAAGTTAAGCAAGCAGCCCATCAGTGCTCCACTCACTGCAATGACAATAAGGGGCTTGCAGGGAGTTTACATGACCTGCCTACTCGAGGACACTATAGGCACCTAGAGTTAGTAGGCCTTTCCTTTCAACCTGGCCATTACTTCATCCCATTTAATTGGCATAAGATGGAAACATTGGGCCAAGACCTCCCGCCACTAGAGTGTACCTTCTCTCACCCTTAAGGGGACCCAGTTTGGACGGCTGCTCAAGATGATTCTCACCAGGGAGAGAGCAAATTAAGAACACAGGCTTACTAAAGGCTAGCTCAAATAACCCTACTCCAGACATGCTACCCTAAAGCAACCCATAATCACATAACCTGCCTACTCGAGAAGGACACCATAGGCACACACTTAGAGTTAGTAGGCCCTTCCTTTCAGCCTGGCTATCACTCCACCCCATTTAATTTGCATAAGATGGAAACAAGGAGCCAAAACCTCCTACCACAAGAGGCACCAGGACAAAATTGACTCTTGCCGCCACCTACATAACAAAATTTAACTACCACCTTAAAGGTGGGCTGCCAAAGCAAGCCTCAAATTATTTAGAAACAAAATCAAGCCCATTTTGTTCAAATGAACTCCGTCGTGCCTGAACAAATTTTTCTTGTCGGCCGTAATAGTGTCGCTCACTGATCTCCCCACCACACAATTTATCTTCTTGTGCACCCTAAGTGCCCTCCCGGAAGAAGACATATGCCTCCAATGTAAACGTGCAACTACATTGGAGAACCATATTCTCACCCACGGGCACCAGGAGCGCAACCATACTAGATCTGACTGCATAATCTTAACTAATTTCAGCTCCTATATCATTACCTTCTACGTGCAATACAATAATATTCAGGATAACCCCCCGCATATGGAAATCGTGCAAAAGGGCAGGTCCATACAACTCAACCCTGTCCATCCTAACCATCTGAAGGACGCCCTAGACTATAGGATGAAAAACCCAAATTCATTCCAATAGAGGTACGTAATGCTCGAATAGAAGCCTAGTGGATGTACGAATGTCCTACCATCCACACTCGAACTGCTCTGGAAACAAATACAGATATGTTAGGGCGCAATTAGTTCACAAGAAAATATTTTAAACATCTAAGTTTGTGACCCGTAACAGAAGGAGGCCTAATATACCTTTTAAATATGTTGGATCTCCATCTCTCCAACCTGCAAATATAGCTACCAGATAAACCCTGAGCTGTGGCAGATGTGGCAGCCCTGAAGCGGAAAGAATGTGAAGCGATTCTAGCAGGATCAAGTCCTGCCATGGACACTGTCCTTCTCAAAACCGTGCTAAATTGTAATTGAGACAGCGATGAACGTGCACAAAAAACTGACTGCTCCCGACTGGCTGCACCCTCACCTAGTTATGAATAAGCACCACTGGACAACACTCCTTTACGGACTGCGCACACAGCGACAACCATGTTCCATGGGCCTCCTCATTCACATTAGACAGAGGAATAAACAGCATAACCACCTTGTCATAATCCTTCACATGCTCGTACTGAACTTTATGGCCTAATCAATCTTTGGACGGAAATACCATCTCCCCCACTCTTAAAGCCCCCCAAAACACAACCTCAAAAGCAGCCTTTAAAAACTTAACTTATAACCCCGATGCACAAACTGTTGGTAAAACTCGTAGCAACAAAAGCAATCTTTTAAAAGTAATTGGCTCCCTCAGATCAACCTTCCAAACCTCAGTACGACTCCAACCCCGCAAAAAGGATCTGGTAGGATTAGGCAAGTCCAGTAGAAGACAGAAAAAACTAAGTGCCACAATCCTTCTCTGCACCACCCCCTGGCTCATAGCCCTGGCCCTCAAGTATGTCAGCCACTCCAGCAACATTACCTGAGATCCAGAAAAACTGACACTCATACCAGTGCTTCGAATAGGTAGACCATGTCACGGGAGCCAAGGAAGCTTTCATTAGTTTCCAAATGGAACTACAAACTCCACCAACTGCCAAAGGAAAAAAGGACAATTAAGCCCCATCTCCCTGGTGCAAGTTCCCACAAAGCCCCCCAGCGAAAGCAAGAAAGAGCATCAGCAATCACATTCTCCACCCCCGGAACATGCTTAACCCTAAACTGGATGTTTCCCTCAAGACATCTAAGAACCAAAAACTTCAGGTACCTGACCACCAAGGAAGAGGAAGTGGACAAAAGGTTGATGGCATGCACAACGCTCAAATTGTCAGACCAAAACACCACGGAATGGTCGGGCAACCGATCCGCCAAAAAGTTCCACCATCACTCCTATGGGAAATATCTCCAGAAGTGTTAAGCTACGGGTAAAACCTCAAGAGTGCCAACTCTCTTGTCAAGCACCCACACACCACTCATCTCTGAAGTATGCACAGAAACCGACCACCAAAGTGGCGTCCGTGAACAATTCAAGGTTTTAGACACCTTCCCGTCATGCCAGAGCCTGTTAAACTTCTGCAAGAATCTCTCCCAGACTGCCAGATCTTCAATCGTGTCCTTTAATACCTTGATCCTCACTCTTGAATCTGTATGTCCCTGCAGAGGTGCCTCCTATTGAAGGCCTATGGGAATCACCCTGCACTCAAAGTTAAGCAATCCTAGTAAGAATTACAATTCCCTCAATATCAAAAACTGAACTGCAGCGGCCACCAGAACCACTTCCAGCCCCCTTGTCTTCAGGTAAACCCTATACCAGCGATGTAAAGAGAGGGCTAAGAGACAACCTTCCAGGAGGAGGAACAAAAAGCAGACAACAGCGATTGGTCAAGAATAAGATCCAATCAGGATGATGGACACGATATTTAAAACCAGACTGAACAGCATACAAGCATCTTGATAAAGGCCCCAGGCTGAAACACGTAGAGATTGCTGACAGTTATCGGATATCTAAGAACAGAACCCAGCAGGTTGAGAGGCTTTTTCTGTGTTCGAGCTGGCTAGGGCAGGCACATTGAGCCATATCCCACATTCTAGGGACAGACTCTACATGTATAATTCCTACCCCAGGACCCAGTAACCGTTCCAGCCCCAATCACCTAGCTAAGGGTTACATAGACACGAAGAGAAATCCAACAACTATATCTGAAAAAAACCTGAAGGACCCGGATCCAAACCAAAATAAAGACAACAAGGGAGAATTCACAGAGCCACTTCACAAATAAAAGACAGGCCGGTCACAACTTGAATTGAGGAATCCAGAATATGGACAATTTATCAAGGTTTTTATAATAAGAGACACTCTGCTTTAAAACATCTATGTAACAGATAAATCTGTAAACAACTATTTGCAACTGTGACAACCACCGTAGACCTGGAATATCCATGTATGAGTACAAACACACGGTATTAACACATATTCAGTTAGTATACCGCTAATTTGTATTTGTAATGATATACAAAATATATCACTAGAAAGATACAAATACGATCATATGATACATGTGAATTAGAAAAAGTAACCATATGTTTTGTATTTAATGTTCCAAACAAAAGTCGTTTCATAAAACTGCAGTTGTAGTTTAAAACCAGCAGTAAGATTGATATTGTAAAACATTTTATATATAAAAATATAAATTTTAACAATATTATATTTTTAACGATGTTTTAACAAATAGATTTAGATGCCGGCATCTATGTGTTAGAGTTTATTGTTTACCAATTTACGCTAGGACTCTCATCTGTATAAGAATAAAACATATATATCTTCAATACTATACTCCTCTCTTTGACTTCATATGTATGACATATAAATCATAAGATATAAGGTCATAACACACTTCTGAGATATAGGAATTATCTGAACTATCCCGGTCATATGACCAAGCTAAATCGGATATTTCTTTTTAACATACCAAGGTAGATATCCCAACATTTGAGAACCCTAATCAGGGACACCCTCACATCTAGATACAAATTCATCTGAGATCACATACACCAATCTTACTTCACAAGACTCTCAGCTGTTTAAGCGCTATCCCAACCCCCCCTTTTTTCTTTCATATTTCATTTATGTGATAGTGTTTCGAGGTTACACCACCTTTGGGATCAGCAAAGAGTGTAGAAGCTTTGTATCACTCTCCCCCTTTTTTAAACATCAAAGCTTCGCCTGGGTGTTGATTTCAATCCGAAGAAAAGTTAGCCACATGCAGGGTCTTGTCTTTAGTTTGGGGAACCCCAAACCTTTCTATGAGCAGCCTCATTACCTTTATCAACCTGGCATACTCCTCCAAACGAGGAGGGCTGACCAGCAAGAAATAGTCCAGCAATGCACTCGCTACCTGCCAAGGCACAATGTAAAAATGAATTGAATGTCTCAAAGAGAGCACAAGACAAAGCACAACCTATTGGTAAGCACCTGTCAACAAAAAATAAACCCCAACCTTACAGCCCATCAGCCAAAAAGCAGAGGGGTGAAGAGGAAGTAACCGAAAGGCCGAGCAACCGAAAAGCTGATTCGATATCCAAAACCCCTGCACAATACCGATCGCTGCATCAAACAATTGATAATGCATGTAATTCAGGGCTGGAACAATAGCATCATTGACCGAATGACTTTTAGGATCAAATAAATGATGAATCAGGTGAAACTTACCCAATTCCTTTTTTGGCACCACCCCAAAGGGGGACACCAAAAAATCTGGCAAAGGCCACTCATGAAAAGGGACCACCATGTGCCCCAGACTCACCTCATTGGCAAGCTTATCCCACACAATCCCGGATAGCAGAAGGCTAGCAGCTTGCCTGTTGGGGTACAGTCAAAGCATGGGCTCAAGCACATCCACCCTCAGCGGGGTGGGCGTCCTTATCCACAGCTGCTCCCTTAGGTGCAGCTCTGTCTCCTGCTTGCTCCTTCTTCCTGGATCCGCATTCACATCCTGGGTATCCCCCCCACAATACATGCGTAAGTGCCGAAAGGAGCAACTATCCCCCCCAATCACATTGCCGGTCCTGGAATTTCCAGTACTCAGCTTCGGTACCGGCCGAGTAGTGGGAACCTTTGCGGATGGTGTAGGGGAAGGAGAGGACTCTGGCCCCAGCCGGGACCAGAGCTGCTTGTCTGTCATACTGAAGGTAAGCGTGGGATTCCCGGACATCTTTATCCTGAAGTCAGCGTCATACTCATGCCATGCCCCTTCACGAAAGCTCCGGTGAATTTAATCTATCGTATCCGTGTTCTTTAGAAGGGAGTGTCCCTGGCCTGCATACTTGTCCAGGTAACCCACTCTTCAAAGTTGTCCAGACGCTTCACTTTCCATTTTTTCCTCGCACCTCTCCTTTGTATCTTCCTGAACTGCAGCATTACAAGTCACAAAGTTGGCTGCCCAACTGAGCCTGGTGTGCCACCAACTGCTTTAGCATCCTGAACATTCCTTTTTGCCTCTTCCTCACCAACCTCAAGGATCCCTTACTTTCAGACCCCGAGTCAGAGGAAGCATCAGGCAATACAGAATGTGTATGGGAAAAAAACAGTGTACTCACACCAGCCTCTGGCACCGCTGATGCTTCAACAATCCACTGACTCGCAGCCGTCAATGTGCCCGCCTTTTGAAAAGAAGCACCACTGCAACTCAATCCCACTCCTCCATGCACACCATCAGCAACTTACATGGAGAAAAACTAGAAAGTTTTTCCCCATGTATTTCATGTAAAGCAAGCAAACACAGCACCAAAATTAAAACTATCAAATCTAATAACGAGCAATACATCAAAATCAGAGATGCTATGATAAAAACATAATTTATTGCATTCAATGCTCATGTGGCCATCTATTCTTCGGCCAAACAAGACGAATGCTAAGGGATAGAATTGACGCCACATTGAACACAAAGCCACTTTATAAACATTTTACATGAATAAATACATAAATGAAATACTCAACACATGAAATTTTGGGGAGTTAAAAAAGTCCATCCTAGCAAGAGGAAGAAATATAGAGACTATCCTTCTAAGGCAAGAAGCTGAATACATTTATAATCTCAAAACCTTACACTCTTTGAGCTAAATATGGAGTTTGATTTGAATTTTTGAATCTAAAGAACAAAGAATTTTTTAATCTAAGAATAAAAAAAAAAGAAAAAAAAGTTTTTAGATCTAGAAATGTTTTTTTATCTAGATTAGATCTTCCGATTAGATATATAAAGAAAATATTATCAATTATCCCATCTAATAGAAAGTACCCCCTTTTAATAATATTTTTTTAATAATAATGTTTTAATATTTAAATATTTTAAAATATCTTAAATATTTTCTTTACATATATGCATTTTTATACACTCAATACAAATGTATATCTAGTGGAGATATATATATATATACCTAATTTTTTATAAATACATTTCTAAACACATTTTTATAAATATATCTTCTATAAGTATAAACACCTTTCAGTCTCTAGAACCCCTATTTATCATTTGGGAGAATAACATCATTTTATCCCCATATTTATGTCTGTACTTTTTCACATTTGATACACCAATCACTAATTAAAGGGACATACAACCCAATTTTTTTCCTTTCATGATTTTGATAGAACATCAAATTTTAAACAACTTTCTAATTTACTTCTATTATCATATTTTCTTCATTTTCTTGTCATCCTTATTTGAAAAGCAGAAATGTAAGCTCAAGCATGTGTATGCAGCACTATATAGCAGCAGTTTTGCAACAATGTTATATATAAGGGATTAAAGGCTTACCAGCTCGCTACCAGAGGAACCATCACCCAACTGAGGAAAGGGGGAAACTTTAACTTGTTAAACTTTCAGATAACTCACCCACTACCCTTTCCCATAAATCAGACACAGACACTTTATTTTGGGAATAAACAGACCATCACTGGTCTCCTTTTATTAACAATATATATATATATATATATATATATATATATATATATATATATATATATATATATATATAAATAAACCGACAAACTCTAAATTAGATGGTGGCAATTGAGATTCTAAGCTTAACCCCGGACTGAAGAGGTCAGCAGCCCGATCTAGACTGCAACAGCAAATACTGCTCGGGTGGAGATGCTACTAGGGGTGTTTCCGAGTTCTCCTGGCCTGCCTACCCCTAGGTGTGGGGCACTCACTTGACTGAAGTAATCGGCCCCACCCCCTCAGCCTGGCCATCACTCCCCCCGTTCACTATCTCCAATCGCTCCTGGCAGCGACCACCCACAGTTAGGGTGCAAGAACCTGCAACCATAAGGCTCCATGACCACCAGGCCGCTCTTTTGCTGGCTAGTCTTAGGAGAGAGGTTATAACATACAGCTATGGGCTTACGTAGACTAGAACGCCTATCCCTATCTCAGCCATAGCACCCTACCTATGGTATTATCAAGCCGCCATCAACAGGGAGGGAGGGAGGGCAACTTGACAGCTTCTTGTCCTGCAGCAAAAGAGGAAGAGGAACTCCAGTTTCATCAGGTCAAAAGGTAAGCCACTCCCTGGCCCTGCAACATTGTTGTAACTTACTGCAACTCCCATTCCTCTATCCCACTCACTGCCAGCCTTAACCCTTAAGGAGCTGCAAGCCTATTTGGCTCTACACTTTCTTAAGGGATTAGAGGCTTACCAGCTCGCTACCAGAGGAACCATCACCCAACTAAGGAAAGGGGGGAACTTTAACTTGTTAAACTTTCAGATAACTCACCCACTACGCTTTTCCATAAATCAGACACAGACACTTTATTTTGGGAATAAACAGACCATCACTGGTTCCCTTTTATTAACAATATATGAGTACATGTATAAATAAACCAACACACTCTAAATTAGATGGCGTCAAATGAGATGCTAAGCCTAACCTCGGACTGAAGAGGTCAGCGGCCCGATCTAGACTGCAACAGCAAATGCTGCTCGGGTGGAGATGCTACTAGGGGTGTTTCCAATTTCTCCTGGCCTGCCTACCCCTAGGGGTGGGCACTCCAGTTGACTGAAGTAATCAGCCGCGCCCCCTCAGCCTGGCCATCACTCCCCCCGTTCACCATCTCCAATCGCTCCTGGCCGCGACCTCCCGCCACAAGGGATAGCATCTCGTTATAACTTGCCGCCACCCACCCGACCTGACTTACAGGAAGGGAGCGAGAGCACTTTTAATATCTCCTAGGAATATATCTAAGCCTAAATCTGACAGGTGAACCCCATCGGGCCTAAAAAGCTCCCGCTTGTCGGCCGTAATCGCATTGTGGTGTATTACGAAGCCTTGGGAACCAGTGACACTCCCACCTACATCCCTATTCAACTTCTTCCTAACCATATATGCCGTGCCGGCGGAACACATATACCGCCAATGGCGTCGGGCTATCACATTGGACCAACCTATTGTAATTTCAGGGAGCCAGGCTCTTATCCAACCCAAGTCGGACTGTATAATCTTTGTTCGGTCTAGAGCCGGGATTGCTCTGAAATCGTTCCCTCCCAGGTGAATGACAATAATATGGGGCTTACCCTACCGCCTATGGGATTCCTGCAAAACCCCCGAGAGTTGAGGCCAGCACATGCCCCTCGAATCTGCCACCTAATAGAAACTCTAGAAGCCGGGAACCCTAAGTTCTGCCCCCCTTCTTTAGATAGTCCACGAATTGCCGCCGAGTGAATAAAAGAGTGGCCTACAATCCACACTCTGGAGACAGCTCTTCCCGTACCTAGAAAACAAAACATAATTAGCCATGTAATGGACAACTGGGATAAATGCACAGAGGAGAAAAAGGGGGGGAGATGGGGGGACCCACCATTCGACCACACGCAGAACCTAACTCTTGCTATTTGTGGGACACGGGGCAAACATACAACTTGTAGCAGTTCGATCACCATCGCCCTAAGTGCTGAATACTAAGGGCAGACACTCCTTCCTGGGCTGCCTACCCCTAGGGGTGGGGCACTCACTTGACTGAAGTAATCCTAAAGGAATGGGGTGATATTCTAGAAGGGTCCAGCCCTACCCGCTGTACTACTCTGGCTAGTATTCTGCAAAATTGATAAAGTGACAGGGCAGACCTATCGCTATGTATGAGGAATTTGCCTATCCCTGGATGTCTGTGTCTAGCAAGCTCCCCTATCGCTACCACCGGGCAGCAAGGGGAGCCTATCTGAGGAGGAAGAGTGAGCCATGCCCCTCTGGCTTCCTGATCAGTTTTAGAATGAGGAATGAACAGTAATACCAATGAGGGATATACTCTAATGTGAGTGCACTGTATGCCTTTATTAACTTGTTTCTTACTAGGGGATAGCAATTCACCAATTCGTAGGGCCTCTGCAAAGGCCACCAGCCGCTCCAACCTGTCAAGCGTAATTGGTTCTCTACCATCCAATTTCTTCCCCTGAGATCTACTCCAACCCTTCAGGGCCTGCCTAATAAAAAATTAACTACTGGGATCTGGGAGCCCCAGGACCTTATAAAAGAATGTTAACGCTGCTAAGTAGGATTGAATCGCCCCCTTACAAACCCCTGACTTATGCAACAGTGTCAGCCATTCACACAGCATCACCTGAGAGGAGCGGGTGGCATCAACCTTGCAATCACTGCAAAACTGGTTCCATTCTGTCCATAGTCTAACATAGGACCGCCAGGTCGCTGGTGCAAGGGAAGAGCACACTAAAGGAACTTGGGAAAGTCAGGGTCCACCAACTGCCAAAGAAAATCGGGACAAGTTAGCCCGTCTTTAGCTGCAGAATGCGCCAATTTCCTAAAAGTCAGCCAATCAAACCTGGAAAGGGCATCTGCTAAAACATTGTTAACCCCTGGAACATGTTAGTGTCACACTCTAATATTCATTAGAGGTGTTCTGAAGTGCGACTGGTTTAAAATGGCAAAATGAGAGTTTTGTAACAGCAGGGCAACAACCATTAACAATGGTAACAGTTACCTTCCTGTCCTTCTATAGCTGTTCTATAAAGTATCAGAAAAATAACACACCGGTGTCTCTGAAAAGACTCTGAATGGCAAAAGTACAAGGTATAACTGAGGAGACAGGAGGAAACGATAAGTACCTTACAATATGATACAACCTAGATATACAGTCTTAGTTACCCTGTGGGATGTTACTGAAATGTATGTCCCGGTAAAATACAGATCTGTAAGGAGTATAATGATTTTGGAAGCGTTTGGGTATCAGAGAACCAGATGACAGTGATCTACAAATGGTTAGTTAGCTCAGGTATACAATCAGGAGAGTTTGTGGCAATAACCTGTTAAACAAGATATGCGTAGTACATTTAAGTCTCATATGTGAGTATACGACCTGAACTGCAGGAGCCGATACCGGCTGATGGTTGGTAAGACAGCTGTTCTGCGGAGAGAAGCTGTAGTTCGGAGAGAAGCAATTTGCAGATGAGAGCAATGAAGGCAGCAGCTGATGACGTCAGATGCTGCAGCCGCTCCCCCTAGCCAGCAGCTGACATATGATACGGATCTGTATGTGGAAGTGTTGCTTCTTTAGGGAGAATTTCAGTGGGGTAAGTACCTTAGAGTACACGACTGGAGAACGAGAGAAAATGCTACTGACAATTCCAAATGAAGAGTAGCTAGCTTACACAATAATTGAGTGTTGAATTACGGGAGGAGGAGCCTTTTATGGGTAGTAGAGGGTTCCAGTTAAAGGGCCAGTAGGTAACAACATGAAAGTGTCAGGATTACATGACATCTAGCCTGAAAATGTATGTTAAGCCGAAGGAATCTCAATACAATTTGCCGCAACAGGCGAACACAACACTGATGTTATCTGTCCAAAATATTACTGACTGGTTCTGCATCCTCCACCCCCAAAGCTCAACTGCCACCACAATGGGAAATAACTCAAGTAGCGTGAGGTTCCTAGTGAAGCCTATTTGCTCCCATGTGCCAGGCTATGGACCCGCGTACCATTCCCTTTGAAAATATGCACCGTAACCGAACGTGCCTGCAGTGTCAGTAAACAAATGCAGGAGTTGGCTGGAGACAGGGCCAGATCACCACACGCTTACTCCATTAAACTGTATTAAGAAAGCCTTCCACACTTTCAAATCCTCGACCATATCCCGGGAAACTATGATCCTATTCGGCACTTTGTGGTTGCCTTTAAGCTGGCTTTCCAATCTCCTATTGAAGACCCTACCCATGGGAATGACCCTACATGCAAAATTTAACAAACCAAATAGGGATTGAAGCTTCCGTAGCGACATGTAAGGTTTAGCCATAGCTGTCCTAACCACCTCTAGCATCTCTTGGACCTTATCTAATGGCAATCTACACACCATAGCTGAGGTGTCGATCTCTATCCCTAAAAAGGTGAGTTTTGTATATGGGCCCTGGGTCTTATCCTCGGCTAGAGGGACCCCAAATTGCCCCATCAGGCTTTTCATTTCTGACATAATGAGAGAACACCTACTAGATCCCTTTTCCCCAACCAGCAAAAAATTATCTAAGTAGTGGGCTACTGAGTCTGCACCCATTAGCTTGGCTATTGCTCAATGCAAAAATTTGCTAAAGCATTCAAACAAGGAGCAAGAAATAGCACAACCCATCGGTAAACATCGATCTATGTAGTAGCTACCCTCAAACTTACATCCCTTAAGAGAAAATGAATTTGGATGGAGTGGTAAAAGGCAAAAAGCTTCACCAACAAATCCTCTCTGCCCGCCCCATGAACCAAGTCAAGAGCCCTATCGAAGGATTGATAGTGCACTGAGCTCAACTCAGGGTCAATAGCATCATTGACTGAGTTCCCTTTGGGGTAGGAGAGATGCTGAATTAAACAAAACTTTCCCGCTTCCTTTTTCTGGACCACGCCTAGTGGCGAGATTAACTTATTGGGAAGCGGTGGGTCAGAAAAGGGGCCCAGGATCCTCCCCATAGATATTTCCTTTGCAAGCTTTTCCCTAACCACGCCCGGATTATGATAAGCAGAATTTAATTCCCGGTGAGTATGGGAACCCACTGGTCTACCCACAGGGATAACAAAGCCGTCCTTAAAACCTGCTAAAAGGAGGCCCGCTACCTGGCGGTCAGGGTATGCACGTAGCCACAGCTCAAGAGTTTATTTTTTAAATGGGCATGCAGCGAATATATTGGACAGGGTAATGTATCCCTGGCTAAAGCCGCCTTACGGCTGTCCACTACCGTGGCTACCTGAGATTGGCTTGTAATTGTCGGGACCCCCACAGCCTTATCCTTTCCTAACTGACCTGCCTTCATATGCTTGAGCATTTTGTACATTCTCCTCTGCCCTTTATAATTTAAACCTAGGGATGTATCGCTATCTAGGTCTGATTCTTTTGTGGAAGAGTCTGAAAAGTGTTCTCTAGGGTGTTTAGCAGCAGAAGACTCACCATAGGGCCCAGAAGAGGTTGACGGGAGTACAGGAACAGATGGTCCGGCTGGCGCTGAGGGTAAAGGGGGGTTGATTGCGGCCACCGCCGCCACCACTATGGTTGGTGTCGAAGTACCCATTTGGACCATCCCTGGCTGGACCGCTGGACCAGCTGGAACAGGAAAAACTGCGGGAGCTCCAGGAGTGTCCTCTGCTGCAGTTAGGACTTCCTGTAAAACAGACAGAATATTGTGAGCACTTTGCCCAGGAGCCAAAGAAAACCCAGGGGTGGCCTGGGAAACCTCACTCAACTGCTGTACTCCCGCACGCATGCTACCAGCACTATTCATTACATTAACATCAGCCATTCTCATATTCATACCACCTGACTGACCTGAAACCTCATTGATCCCTACATAGCTAGATTGTGGGACATAGGACAGATCATTATAAAACACATGAGCATTAGTGGCAATAAAAGATGTTTTTATTATAGCCCCCCCTATTGTCACTTCTTGACTGTGCCTGCAATTCCTGTCCCTGAAAAAACTGGCCTTCCTATCCCTGACCAATAACTTGTTGCAAAACATTGTTATTAGATACCCTATTCAAAGGGGCTGATGCACCCTGCACCCCTTCATTATAATTTTCCTGGCATATTATATCCCCCCTTAGATCATGCGTCACTGACTGTGCATAAGGAACTCCATTAAAGTCTCCTACTTGATTGGTAGACGTTGCCCTGAAGAAATTCCCTACGGCCATCCACGGCCCTACTTGGCCCCCTCCGCCCTCTAAATATCTCCCTTTGCATGTGAGTCCTCCATAGCAGGCGACCCACCAGACGCCCTTTGGCTGCTGAGCGCTTGCAGTGCTCACCTGCGCTGCACCTGATGGCCATCCTGCCATGTGTAGAGTGATCCCCGAGGGCTGTGACGTCACCGGAAGTGACGTTGCCCGCAACCGGAAATGAAGGAAGCGGCATTACCTGCGCACACGTTGAAGGCCTGGAGTCGCGAGATGGCGGAGGATCAATCTGAGCACCGGGAGGCAAGGTAAGTATGCAATCGGCTGCAGGGGTAGTGTGGCATGGTAGAACGACCGGAGGAATGCTCAGGTGGGCAGGAGATACAACGCCGCTCCATGCGGCTAGGCCTGAACCCATGTTGGCCTGCAGGCCTGGGTCTAGGTTCACAGGTAGGCCGAGGGCAACTCGAGGAGGGGTGTGAACTGAAGCAGCAAGTGCAGTATTATTTAGGCCCAGGGGTAAGTTAGCAGATAGTGGGGCTGAGGATCTAGGACAGAGTGGGCCTGAAACTAAAGATAGGCTGGGGGCACTTAAAAGGGGGGATACTTGGGGAAATTTTGATGAGGCCTGTGGGCCAGTGGGATCGGCTTGCTTAGCCACATCATGGGAAGCAGCATGACCTGGGCGGCCTACTTCAGTATGCCCTTGGGAAACTTCCGGGCCAGAGGGAGGCTGTGGATGAGCCATGCTGTCCTGCCAGCCTACACCAACTGCACCAGTTATAGGGAGCAAATTTGAAGCCACGTGGCTATGCATCTCGCTGCCTAATGCTAAAGGAGCAGGATTACCAAAGCAATAGTAGAAAGCAGGGATGCAACTGCACCTGCCGCAGAGTCAGGTCGAGTCAGGTAGTGAATAACTGCACAAAAGATGATGAAATATCCTGTGGGGGGGGGGGGGTAAATTGGGAGCAGGCCCTATTGGAGGGAGAGGATTCAAATGCTCAAGAGGAGTCTCCATAACTACATGGACAGTACTGTGGACAGGGCTATGCAACTGTTCTGCCGGGGGGTGATGCATATCCACTACTAGGGTATTGGAAGTTGTTTCAGCATGTTGATGAGGCAGGGATTTTGAAAGAGGGGGGAGGGGGGTTTTGGGATGGGGGAATAATGTAATCTAGTTCTTAAACACTTATCTGTTGATCCAGGTCACTGCAGAAAGCAGGAGGATTCTTCCCATCCCTGAATCTCAAAGGAGGAACCGAAGAACGCTTGGAACGCCTCATGTTGAAAAAGAAAAAACAGAGCACCCTGACAACAACTTGACAGCTTCTTGGCAGCAAAAGAGGAAGAGGAACTTCAGGTTCATCAGGACAAAAGGAAAGCCACTCCCTGGTCCTGCAACATTGTTGCAACTTACTGCAACTCCCATTCCTCTATCCCATTCACTGCCAGCCTTAACCCTTAAGGCGCTGCAAAACTATTTGGCTCTACACTTTCCCTAGCAACAGCACTAGATGTCAGCACTATTTCCTGTCATGTAGGGCTTCAGGCAAGTGCACGCTACCTACCTAGGTATCTCTTCAACAAAGAATAACATGAGAGTGAAATACATTTGATAATAGAAGTAAATTGGAAACTTTTTAAAAATTGTATTTTCTATCTGAATCATGAAAGAATTTTTTTGGGTTTAATGTCCCTTTAATTAAGAATTTATATACATTATATATGCAATAAATGTTTAGAAACATATATGCACGGATTTTTGTTACAAATATTTCATATATATTTTTTATATTCAACACTTAAATTGCACCAACAATTTAGTAGCATACTTTGTGTCCCTTCAATTCCGATTGGCTGATAGAATTCTATCAGCCAATCGGAATTAAGGTAGGAAAAATCCTTTTGGTTGATGCAATCAGCCAATAGGATTGAAGTTCAATCCTATTGGCTGATCCAATCAGCCAATAGAATGCAAGCTCAATCCTATTGGCTGATTGGATCAGCCAATAGGATTGAACTTCAATCCTATTGGCTGATTGCATCAACCAAAAGGATTTTTCCTACCTTAATTCCGATTGGCTGATAGAATTCTATCAGCCAATCGGAATTGAAGGGACGCCATCTTGGATGATGTCATTTAAAGGAACCTTCATTCTTCAGTTGGACGTCGATGGAAGAGGATGCTCCGCGTCGGATGTCTTGAAGATGGAGCCGCTCCGCGCCGGATGGAGGAAGATAGAAGATGCCATCTAGATGAAGACTTCTGCCCATCTGGAGGACCTCTTCTGCCCGGCTTGGATGAAGACTTCTGCCCGTCTGGAGGACCACTTCTGCCCGGCTTTGTTGAGAACTTCGGCCCGGTTGGGTAAATACATCTCAAGGTAGGGTGATCTTCAAGGGGTTAG
Organism: Bombina bombina; assembly: GCF_027579735.1. Lineage (NCBI taxonomy): Eukaryota > Metazoa > Chordata > Amphibia > Anura > Bombinatoridae > Bombina > Bombina bombina. The sequence continues at coordinate 422,385,111 of NC_069501.1, read as the reverse complement.
TGTTAGGTTTTTTTAAGGGGGGATTGGGTGGGTTTTATAGTAGGGTTGGGTGTGTGGGTGGTGGGTTTTAATGTTGGGGGGGATTGTACTTTTTTTCAGTTAAAAAAGCTGATTAAGGGCTATTTGTAATTTAGGGTAGGGCTTTTTTTTATTTTGGGGGGATTAGATTAGGTGTAATTAGTTTAAAAATCTTGTAATTATTTTATTATTTTCTTTTAATTTAGTGGGAATTTTTTTGTACTTTAGATAATTTTATTTAATGTTATTTAATTGTAGTTAATTGTAGTTAATGTAGGTAATTGATTTAATTATAGTGTAGTGTTAGATGTAATTGTAACTTAGGTTAGGTTTTATTTTACAGGTATATTTGTATTTATTTTAACTAGGTAGTTATTAAATAGTTAATAACTATTTAATAACTATACTACCTAGTTAAAATAAATACAAAGTTGCCTGTAAAATAAAAATAAACCCTAAGATAGCTACAATGTAACTATTAGTTATATTGTAGTTATCTTAGGGTTTATTTTATAGGTAAGTATTTAGTTTTAAATAGGAATAATTTATTTAGATTTATTTAAATTATATTTAAGTTAGGGGGTGTTAGGGTTAGGGTTAGACTTAGGTTTAGGGGTTAATACATTTAATATAGTGGCGGCGGTGTGGGGGGGGGGCAGATTAGGGGTTAATAAATATAATGTAGGTGTCAGCGGTGTAGGGGGGGCAGATTAGGGGTTAATATGTATAATGTAGGTGGCGGTGGGCGGGTTAGGGGTTAATACATTTATTAGAGTTGCGGTGGGCTCCGGGGGCGGCGGTTTAGGGGTTAATAACTCTATTTAGGTGCGGCGGGGTCCGGGAGCGGCGGTTTAGGGGTTAAAACATTTATTAGAGTTGTGGCGGGGTCCGTGAGCGACGGTATAGGGGGTAAACAGTATAGTATAGTGTGGGTGTTTAGTGACAGGGCACCAAGAAAGCTGTGAAAAAGCCGAAGAGCAGCGAGATCGATGACTGTTAGTTAACAACAGTCCGCTGCTCATCGCCCCGTACTTGGTGCACTGCTTTTTTACAGCTTTATTGATAACTTTGGAGAACGTATTCAGGTCTGCGGCAGCGATGTTAAGCAATCTTAGGCGACCGTATTGGTGCCGTTGAATGCAGTTAAGTTGACGGCTTGATAAATAGAGGCCATTATGTCACTTAGCTTCACATAGTAGTTGCTGAACATTCTTTTCTAATTTGATTTCAACCTATATTTATCTAGATACAGTTATCCATTTTTAGCAATATATATATATATATATATATATATATATATATATATATATATATATATATATATATATATATATATATATATATTGATCCTTTAATTGTATTAGCTATATAGCCAATTTCCTTTCATTTACATTCCAACCAGCTTTCCTTGTAGCGCTCTCCCTTGTTGCCGTTCTATGATTGGCTGATGGCTGTCACGTGATACAGGGGGAGGGGAAAAAGACATAACTGAAATTTGTCAGAAAAAAATCTACTACTCATTTGAAGTTCAAACTAAGTGCTATAGCATTGTCTTTTTATTGTGCATTTGTTGATTATGCCAATCTACTATATTTACTGGTCCTTTAAGTTTCTGTAAGAGCAAAGTAACATAACATGCTCTCAAATATATTAAATACAGTCAAATATAGTGTGCTTAATATTTGCAATACTCCTTTAGAGCTGAAGTAGTAAAGCAAGATAAAACATGTCCTTTCCAGTATCCATTATGATAACTACACTGCAGCATACCAGGGAATGCTGGTTTGTAAATCCCTGTAGGGAAAAAAGATTATAAGACACTGAAATGACTCCACAACGGGCTATGTGAGTGTAAAGGGGAAAGAGAAAAGTAATCATCATATGTTCCTTGCTGAAATAGGATTGAGGCCTGATTTATAAACATTGAAATATGTACCAATATTTACATCTGAGAGCTATTTCACAGGAAGCTTTCATATTTTATCATGCCATAAATATGAATTACTATTTTTTTTACCTGACAGAATGGATGAACAGTAGAGAAAACAAGACTTGTAACAAGACTTTTATAAAAGCAAGTTCTGCATAGTTTATGAAAGGTCTCCTAGCATTTCTTTTGGGGATTGTTTTAAACTATAATGCTATTATGGAAATGACTTGTATGCTTTCTGCTTTGCATAATTTATAAGTAGCTTGAAAGTTGTTTTTTTTAAACTCTATTACTGTTTACTCATATACTATATAAATTCATAAAAGCTACCATAAGCTAATACTAGGGCCTAGGCATAGTTGCCAACAGTCACTGATTTCCAGGGACAGTCCCTGGATTTAGTTGTATGTCCCTGGATGTCCCTGGATTTTTTTTTGTCCCTGGAAATTATATATATATATATATATATATATATATATATATATATATATATATATATATATATATATATATATACACACACACACACATACATATATACAGATAGATGATAGATGGATGATAAATAGATATAGTGTATTATTTAAATATAATTCATTCCTAATAGAATATTGTTATTATTATTGAATGGGTTCACATATTATTTGTCTTTCTAATTGTGATGCTGTGTTGTAAAAATAACCATATGCCCAGAATGTGTTCCAGAGACTGGGTAGGTGTAAGAGTTTGGTGCTGTAATTTGTATAATAAACTATGGATAAGTCTAAATTATACTATTACTTTCAAATGGGTGTGTTTTGATTGCAGAGCTGAGTGGGCGGAGCAGTTGAACAGTAGGTCGTCAATACTCCAGTAACTTGCTTGCTTGCTCTGCTGCAAAGTGTCCCTGAAATTTTTTTTTTAAATGTTGGCAACTATGCCTAGGCTACAAGTCAAGCACAACTATGCATTTTTGTGCTCATATAACATTACCTGATTACAAGTTCATTATTAATAAACTAGACAATAAGCCTGCCCAGAGGGCAGTCTATTTAAAAAACCTGCAAACGCCAAAACACAAATTACACAAAATAAAAAAAAATTAAATTATAGAAAAAAATAAACAAAGCTATCCAAAATAAAAAAATTAGACCTAAGCTAATACCCCTATAAAAAAATCTCTCCAAAATAAAAACACCCCCTAATCTAATACTAAACTACCAATAGCCCTTAAAAGGGCTTTTGTAGGGCATTATCCTAAATTAAACAGCTCTTTTACTTAAACAAATTACCAATTCCCCCCCTAACAGTAAACCCCACCACCCACCAAACCCCCCAAAATAAAAAACCTAACACTAAAAAAAATCTAAACTACCTATTGTCCCTAAAGGGTCATTTGTATGGGCATTGCCCTTAAAAGGGAATTCAACTCTTTTACTGCCCTTAAAAGGGCAATCAGCTCTTTTCCAGACCAAAAAAC